>NC_051161.1:163347427-163647427 GCF_013339745.2 Dermacentor silvarum
CGCCAGCCGAACACTAACGAAAGCGGAATCCAACTACTCCGTCACCGAACAGGAGTGCCTGGCTGTGATCTGAGCCCTTGGAAAATTCCGACCCTACCTGTACGGCTGCCCCTTCGACGTCGTTACAGATCACGATGCTCTATGTTGGCTGTCGACTTTGAAAGATCCGTCTGGCCGCCTTGCGCGATGGGCTCTACGGTTACAAGACTTCGACATACGCGTCATTTACTGGTCTGGCCGTAAACACACCGACGCGGATGCCCTAGCTCTCTCGGTCACCTACACCAACTTACATTGCATTTCAATCATCGAATCGGCGTTTTCGTCACCTGTGCACGTCAACATGGCTGTGGAGCAACGTAATGATCCCTGGATTGCGGCCCTTAAGGATTGCATTTCTGACAATTCAACAACGTTTCACGTGCTATCCGCCGCCAAGCTTCTCATTTCGAGTTGCGGGATGGTGTTCTCTATCGTCGAAATTACGCTTCCGACGGTCGCAAATGGTTGTTAGTCGTTCCATCTGCGCACATATGTATGCTCCGCTCTCTATTCAGACCCGCAATGCGCTCATGCCGGCCTCTTCAAGACTTACGCCAGGCTTCGCTCCCGCTTTTATTGGAGTGGCATGTATAATTTTGTGCGAAAGTACATTCGCTCCTGCACAGCGCGCCAATGACGCAAGCTCCCTGCCCCTCGTCCTTCTGGTTCTTTGCAGAACATTCTTGTCCGTCCCGACCATTCGACCGCGTCGGCATCGATCTCTACGGCCCTCTTCCCTGAACATTAGCTGGAAATCGCTGGATTATTGTCGCTGTCGACCACCTGACCCTCGATGCAGAAACTGCGGCACTGCAAACAGCGACAGCTCGCGACATTGCGACCTTCATCCTGCATTACTTCATACTGCGTCGTGAGTCACCGCGGGAACTTCTGAGTGACAGAGGGCGTGCGTTTGTTTCCGAAGTTCTTAACGCTCTTCTGACCGCGTGCCATAACGTCCATCGCACCACTACAGCTTATCATCCGCAAACGAACGGCATAAGAGAGTGGTTCAATCGTACTTTGGGCGACATGCTATATATGTACATGACATCGGATCATACCAACTGGGACCTCGTTTTGCCATATGTTACGTACGCCTATAACACCGATTCACAGGCAACAACAGGATTTTCGCCATTATTTCTCGTATATGGCCGTGAACCTACCTGTACGCTCGACACCATTCTCCCCTACCGGCCTGACCCATCAAAGGGCACGCCTCTGTCTGAAGCCTTCAAGTATGCCCAGGAATGCCGTCATATGGCCCCTTTGTTCACGGCGGAAGACCTGAGTCTTAAAAAATTCCGTCACGATGATGACTTTCCTCCCTGCACCTACCAGCCGGACTCACAGTCTTGTGGATACCTTCAAGCACCCCTGGTCTATCCTCTAAACTGCTCGCTCAATACCACGGTCCCTACCCCGTCGTACAACAGACGACACCACGCAACTACGTCGTCGAGCCGCTAACGCCATCTACTGACTTGAGACGTCGTGGACGCGAGACAGTGCACGTACAGAGGCTTAAACCCTATTACGACCCCCTTGTCCTCTCCTATCCCTGACTCGCCAGGATGGCTCCTTCTCCAGGGGGCAGTTGTAGCAAAGATGACTGACGAACCCTATGGACGCACTATCATCACCGGCCCGCCGACGAAGATGGGCTCGCGCTCTCGGTGTCTGACGCTCGACTGATGCGGTTGCGTTTATGAGGTATCAATAAACCACATTACAAAACATTTGATTCAGTAGAGATACCAGCAGTCATAGAGGCATTGCGTAATCAAGGAGTACAGGAGGCATACGTGAATATATTGCCAAATATCTACAAGGATTGCACAGTAACCTTGCTTCTCCACAAGAAAAGCAGAAAGATACCTATCAAGAAAGGCGTCAGACAAAGAGACACAATTTATCCAGTGTTATTCACTGCATGCTTAGAAGAAGTATTCAAGCTCTTAGACTGGGAAGGCTTAGGAGTGAGAATCAGCGGCGAATATCACAGCAAGTTTAGGTTTGCCGATGACATTGTCCTATTCAGCAACAATCGGAACGGATTACAGCAAATTATTGAGGACATTAACCGAGAAAGTGTAAGAGAGGAGTTGAAGATTAATATGCCGAAGAGAAAGATAATTTTCAACAGCGTGGTAAGGGAACGACAATAAAGATCGCCAGTCAGCCTCTAGAATCTTTAAAGAAGTACGTTTATCTAGGTCAATTACTCACAGGGGATCCTGATCATCAGAAGGAAATTTACAGAAGAATAAAATTGGGTTGGAGTGCATACGGCAGCCACTACCAAATCCTGACTGGGAGCTTACCACTGTCATTGAAAAGAAAAGTGCACAATCATTGTATTCTACCGGTGCTAACATATGGGGCAGAAACTTTGAGTTTAACAAAGAAGCTCGAGAACAACAGAACAAGTTAAGGACAGCACAAAGAGCGATGAAACGAAAAATGTTAGGCCTAACGTTAAGAGACAGGAAGAGAGCGCTGTGGATCAGAGAACAAACGGGGATAGCCGATATTCTAGTTGACATTAAGCGGAAAAAATGGAGCTGGGCAGGCCACGTAATGCGTACGATGGATAACCCGTGGACCATTAGAGTTACAGAATGGATACCAAGAGAAGGGAAGCGCAGTCAAGGATCGCAGAAAACTAGGTGGGGTGATGAAGTTAGGAAATTTCGAGGCGCAAGTTGGAATCAGCTAGCGCAAGACAGAGGTAATTGGAGATTACAGGGAGAGGCCTTCGTCCTGCAGTGGACATAGATATAGGCTGCTGCTGCTGCTGATGATGATGATGATTCTAAACGGCTCTTGCTTATCTCGATTGCTGACCGGTTTATGCTTCCGTCCAACTTAAACCCAAGCGCTTCCGGAAAGTGCATGTTACCTACGGTTCCCACTGGGTTCGCATCCTTCGCATCTCATTAGGATGCGCTGAGTGGTATCTGGATCTTTACTACAACATACACATGCCTCATCTAGTTCTGAATACTTGCTCCGCTATGTTTTGGTCCTTAGGCAACCGGCTCAAGCCACAAATAGCAACCCACTGTCCTTCATGTTATCATACTGATTTCGCCTTCTAACTTCTTTCTTCTCACTCTTGTGAATCTCCATGTTTTCTTTTTTTCCTCACTTTCTTTATGATAACTCCTAGTTTATATTTACAGTTTTAATTAAGCTGTACTTGGTCGCCAACTTTCTTGCCCTCTTCCTCCATTCTGTGTCCACGCTTTCAGCTACAGAAACTTTTGCACTTTAACTGCGCACTTATTTTCATCCATATTCGTAAGTCTTTCTTCAAAACTAATTTTGCTCTGTGCGTTTATGTCTCCAAAAGACGCCCAACCAATATCATGCTGCACTGCCTCATTTGTTTTTGTTGTTTTTTTCGGGCGCTCCCAAAGCCAACTGGCCTACTGATTTTTGGTTTACTTCCAGCCCCGACGAGGTATCCGACTTTAAGCATAGAATGAAGTTTGCGAATGTTAGTGCCAGCACCATTACTCCTTTCCAGATTCCACGCACCACCTATTGTGACCCCACAGTGCTCTGTTTCATTATTGCGGCATTCCACTTCCCCTTTATTTCAAATGATCTTGGTGGGTGCTTGAGTGTCTTCCCTTCATTTAGTATAGGCCGAGGTACTTATATTGCTTGACTATGGGGATGACTTGCTGTTGAACTGACACCACGTAATTACTTGTCTCTTTATTAAAGATTGTAATTCCTGATTTCTCTGAGCTAAGCTTGAGGCCTCGATTTGTCGCGGCGTTGCCACAGATATTCGCTAGTGTCTGCAAATCACTTCTATTGTCCGCTAGTAGCACACTGTTGTCTGCGCACATCAGTCCAGGGATCTTCTGTTGCACCATTTGTTCATTGCGCAGGTAGGATAAATCAAACGCTAATTCGCTGTTCTCCATTCGTCTTTCTATGCCGTTGACATGAAGCGTGAAGAACAATGGAGACAGAGGACATCCTTGCTTCAGTTTTTGGTGGATTGCCCTTCATTACCTTTTCGACCTTCCCATACAACTTGTACTCCGTTGTCTCTATATATCTCCCTTAGCAGCACCACGAAATCGTCCTATATATCCTTCGTGCTTAAGAATATCCCATAACAATTCACTGTCTGCGTTGGCATGGGCTACTTAAATATCTAGAAATCCTATCGATAAAGGTCTATTCTGAGCTACTGAAATTTTTATGCACTGAGTTAGTACAAACATATTATCCTCTTATTCCGTAGTGTTAAGACGCAACCCACGACGGGAAAGGAAGAGAACAGGATCAAGAGCGTCACTTGCAACTAGTTTATTGAAAGCTGACAGTGGTCAAATTTATAGAAGGTTGCCTTATGTGCACGTACATTTGCGCACATACCTCAAAGTTTGCATCATTCTCCAATCATATATTGCAGAAACTGTCGTTCAGTGCTGCGTAAAGCCAAAGACGTATCGCTGACACTGATGTCACGTTTCATAGCAATGAAATACGCCTCCATTAATTCCTGTGCCAGGGAATGTTTGCTTTTGCCCAGAATGCGAATATAGAAACGGTCTCCCTTACACGTGCAGAAATCGCAATGCATAGGTAAATGTGCACTAATCTTATTCTTGATAGACAGCTCCTGTTCCCTTGCCCTAACATTGATGCAACGGCCTTTCTGGCCGATATAAACCCTGCCGCAATCCAGTGGAATCAAGCGGCAGGCACGTAACTTTATCAAGCACGTTATTAAAAGCTTTGCTTTTAATAACGTGCTCTAACAGGTTGCATTGAATGGAAGTGAGCGAAGGTTTTCTGTAGTTATTAGGACTGTCAGCATCACAGTATTCTTGCACTGGGATTTCCCGCCATCCAGTAGTTGGGTAGTGAGACATCCTCTAAGGAGCGTGAGAAAATATGGGATGACATAATACCTGAAACATTTTTCTTGAATAATACCTCGAATATAAACAAACAAAAAAACATTTTGTGTTTCTCCATTGTCTCAGCCTCAAGAGCTGGTGTGCTGCCCGGTATGCGTTCGAAGCATGCGGCCATACCAGGATACGACTTGAAGGCAGTCAGCGGGTTTATGTATCCAATGATTCCCACGCTGACGGTGCCATTGTGGAACTTGAGCACCCTCGAAGGCTGGGTAGCATTGCCTTGTAACCGAGGCTCACGGCGCACGTCCACGTTGCATAGTACCACAGGCACGCCTTCCTTTTCCATGGCCGCCAAGTAGGTGTTGAGGTCGGCCGTGCCCCGGTCGAACTCATGCACTCCCAGGCCCTGTGCGGTACGGGGCAACCCCTGCCTTAGGCCTAGTGATTGGACAAACGCCGCCCACCTGCTTTCTTTACAGGCGACGGCAAACACGCATGTTCGAGCCAGTCGAACACCTCAAACAGTACTCGTCATATGTCATGTGTGCCTTACCGGAGTACTGCGGTGCGCCCAGTACTCCCATAGCGAGTTATCAGCGTGACATGAATAAGACGTGACAGGAATGTGAGTAATGGGAGCAGTTTTTTCAACGAGGAAAAGCATGCAAGTAGAGATGACGATGTGCATTTGAGGACAAGTAAAGGCGTATTTCCCGGGAGGGCGCTTACCTTCCCACTGTCAGAAGTGGAGGGTCAAAGTATGACATTTGCCTCCCACTTTTGAAAGCGGGCACTGTTGGCTGCACGCTTCCAAATCCAACAAAACAACAGCTGAGGCCAAATTTTTTTGTGATTGCATTAGCCATGTAAGTAACGCTTTTCTTTGTTACGCATCCCCTGTTTGGGCAGCGAGGATTGTCTTTCGTGCCTCACCGCTAAGAGCTGCATCAGACGACGAACGAGGTGCGTCATACACGCTGGCATTGCGGAGAAAGCTGGTGCTGGGCAGTTCCCGCCATAACAGATTTCACGTTGTGCTTCTTGCATCATGCCCAGCTTTTGGGACCGCCTAATCATATTTGAAAATACGAGCTTGGCTTGCTATATTTAACCTAAGGATTTTAACGTATAATAATATGCCGCGCCCAACGATGGCATGCCTTACGGCATGAAATTGCTGGATTGTCTACCAGAACAACTATTTAAGCTTTATTTGGCAGCAATGTCCAGAGGCTGTGGAATTTTATTATGTAATCAACACCTACTCTGGATATGTTGATGATAACAACCTTCAGGAATGTCGACATTTGGGAGAATTGGTGACCAGTAATTTTGGCAGCGGGTGTCCTGCGTGGTCGTTCTGCATTTTGTGTCGTGCTTGTTTTTGTTTCGTACTTCATGGGTTAAGAAGAAAACGACATTGCCGAAAGTGAATAGCCATTACAATACCAATACAACAAGGCCTTGAATTTTTTCTATAGGCACGTGTCGCTTTCAACGTTGTCTGTTTATTTCATTTTTAAGCTGCTTCAACATAAGCGTTACACTAGCACAGGTTCCCTGGCAGAAACAAGAAAAATAGAGATTTCATATGTTGAGGAAATGGGGGCCACGTTTTGAGTGATATATACCAAAGGATTTACCTTGTAGGTAACTTACGTGCTTTGAAAATATTTACTAAATACTTGATTTCTTCAATCTTTTATGCGTTATACAATCCATTTAGTGGCCTGTACTGGTTTCATGAGTAAACTATGCGAGAGACGGTGTTGATTATTTCTCTGAAGTAGGAATCACCTTGTGAGAGACGAGCGACAAACCATTCACCGTTCATTGCAGCCTGTGCAGAAAGTTGCTTCTTCAAGCGTTCCAAGGTGTTATACTGCCGGTACTGCAAGTGGTTCCCAGACCCCTAAAACAACTGCACGAGGTACGAACTTCAAATTTCGTGATAATAGGAATAATGTTTAGTGTAATGCACTGCAAAAATTTCCCGTCCTTGTTGCAACGTAACGTTGTAAATAATTACTGACCCCTAATGCCCCCCCCCCCCCCCTATTTTGTTCGTCCTACGAGGCTTGCCGGTCATACGTATCTCCAGTGTCTTCAGTGGACTAAACAAGACACCTCGTTCCTATTTAGAGAAAATATGACCAGGCAATGCTCAGCGTTCAACGGACAGGGCAATGTGTAGGCAACGTGGGTTGAATGGTGGGCTAAATGCGCCTGTTTAGAATAGATAACGCATGTAAGTGAGCCGGAGCATTACACATTTTAAAACTAAATTGTGCATTTTTACGCGCCAGAAGAACGACATGAAAGCCATGGTGTGCCTCATAGTTTTGCTCATCGGGTTAACCTGCACCGAACGCATGGTACGCGGGTGTTTTTGCATTTCGCCCCCATCACAATGCGGCTGCCCCAGCCGGGATTCTATCCCGCAACATCGCGCTTCGCAGCGCTACACCAAAACCACTAGGCCACCACGGCGGGTGATGTGGAGCGTTATTAATGTTTTTAACGAGCGGTGTTATCACAGGCCTCATAGTGGTTATGTGTTCCCAAACTAAGGCATTGTTCGCACTCGCAGACTCTTCCCCTGCTTTTCCACGTGCACTCACTCGGTGCGCCCATTTTTTTAGTATAGCGACGGCGATATGACAAGCGAGGGTGTTCTTGGGTGAGGGGCGGTCGATTGCCTCGATCGCCTCCTCCATCCCTTGGCACCACTACTGCACTGGTTACCTAGTGCCCTTGACGTTGTTTTAAATGCGAAACATTTCTTGGCAAACATTTGCTACTTTGACAGTATCTATCTATCTATCTATCTATCTATCTATCTATCTATCTATCTATCTATCTATCTATCTATCTATCTATCTATCTATCTATCTATCTATCTATCTATCTGTCTATCTATCTATCTATCTATCTATCTATCTATCTATCTATCTATCTATCTATCTATCTAGCAGCCTAGGTCTTTGTGCTCTCATGGTCGTTTCGTTAACTTGGTAGGCACTAAAATTGACACAGCATGACAGGAGTGTATGACGAACATAAGTGATAGGTCATGACCTACCTATAAACGTCATGACATACGTGTCATGTAGGTCATCACTAGAGACCGGATTTTAGGCAAATGCCTTTTTTGTTCCTTGTGCTCCTGTCGCCCCACTTTGATATATGAGCATGAATTAGAGGTTAAGAAGGGCTTTTATAGTGCTTTTATAGCGCCTATAAATGCCTATATTGGCGTTTGTGCCTAAATGCTTATAAATGCATATTAATGCCTATTCTCAATATCGGTGGCTATATGAACACTATTTAGTCTCATGTTTCTCTTTCGAGTGCAGTTAGATACCGTTATTCATGTTACGGGGCAACATTGACTGTTCCGAACTCTATGGGGTTCAACCTAGTCCTTTAGTTCAACTAACTCTCGGAAAACAACTGCTAGCAGCATTGAAATGGAACGCGTCGACCAGCATACGCCGCTGCGCTGACATTGCGCGAGCGGTTGGCGAATGCGAAACCGCGGAGAGCCGTCAGGGTTAAGGACAGTGAAGAGCAAAAGGAGAACGAAAAATGTGATGTGCACGCGGCTTTTGGTTTGTTTGTAATTTACTTTTTAAAGTGTTCACTGCCATCGGGCGTTCCTTCTCAGCGTACAAGATCATTCTCAGTGACAAGAGGCACAATTTTGAATCCAAGAATCTTCAGATGGTGGTAGTTGGCTATTGTTTCCACAATCTTCACAGTGATTCTTAAACTACGTTCCACGTGCTCTCCAAAGAGATTTCTTTAAACATGTGCACTTCAAATGGGCGGAAGTGTATTTGGCAGTGTTGGGACGTCTTGCCTGTACAATTCGGATAATGTCATTGTATATGAGGAAATAGCGAAGTGTTGTACCTAACAGTCCTCATGTAAGAACGTGCTAATTTCTTAATAAATCGTAGTCTCTCTTGCATTTGTTATTTGTCTGTTTTTGTTGTGTCTTAATTTAATTGCGTCAGGCAGACTTAAAGCATCGGTTTTTTAATCAGTATTCCCAGCTTTTCAAGTATTCTTTTTCATGCCTGTTTCTTCTTCTTTCTGGGGTTTTACGTGCCAAAACCAGTTCTGATTATGAGGCACGCCGTAGTGGAGGGCTCCGGATTAATTTCGACCACCTGGGGTTCTTTAACGTGCACTACAACGCAAGCACACGGGCGTTTTTGCATTTCGCCTCCATCGAAATGCGGCCGCCGGGGCCGGGATTCGATGCCTGTTGCACTATATGCGGCGCTCGAGTACAGTGGGCATTGAACATGAATATGAGCAGTGTGCTTATTGAATGAAGCCAATTGATCGTCATTAGTCCAGCAGTTTTATGGGACAATTGCACGGCTATGTTCAACTGTTGGCACCTTTGTGCCATCATAGACAATAACGTTTCTTGTTTTCTTATCGTAGATATAGGCCGTGCACGTCTTCATTCGAAATTATTTGCATTTATGTAAAAATTTATTGTGCCTATATTTACGACGTTGGAGGCCTAAAACATTGTTTTGCCTGCCTATTTTTAGCGCGTAAACCCGTTTTTTTAGCGCCTAAAGATCCGGCCTTTAGTCATCACAATGACCCAGCGAAAAAGATTAACACTCAAAAACCACTGAAATGGGTTCGGACGTGGGTACTAAGTGGAGGAAACTAAAGGATGATGGTAGAAGAAATAGTCATGACCCTGATTGAGCAAAAACGACAATGACTGTGCGAAAAAAATTAGTACTCAAAAAGCACTGAAATTGGTTGGGACGTTGGTATTAAGTGAAAGAAACACTAAGGGATGGTGGTAAAGTCATAGTCATGACCTTGACTCCGCAAAAATGAGAATGACTCAGAAAAAAAAGAATAACACTCAAGAACCAATGTAATGGGTTCGGATGTGGTGCTAAGTGAAGGAAAAGGCTAAAGGTTGATGGTCGAAGTCATAGTCATGAGCATGACTAAGGCTTTCGCCTTAAGATCTCTTAGGTGTAGCTAAAGGGACTCCTGAGGACTCATGAGATGAATGTCATGACATGGGCGTCATGTATGTCATGAAAGAGCCGCCTACATCTTGGTGCTCTCATGGTCGTTTCGTTAACTTGGTAGGGTCCCCCTACACTACTTCGTATAACATCGATTTCCACAGGGCGTGGGATCTGCCGGCTGTTTCTGCTGAGCAAGAGGTCGTGCGTTTGGTGCCCGGCCGCGGTGGCCACGTTTTGGCTGGAGGGCGAAACACGAAAATGCTTTTATGTGTACTTGAATTTAGGGCCCGTAAAATTTCCCAGGGCTGAAGTTCATTCAGAGGAATCAACTACGGCGTCATTAAGCTCACGTGTTGAATTGGATTTGATTGCCGAAGGTGTTAACAGTACACAAATAGTTAAAACTCTAGCTTGTTTAAAAAGGGGAGCTTGACCGCGCCTTCAATAATACTACCTTAGCGCTAATATTGTAACGATGTTGAGGAACACAGGTTAATAAAACAACAATATTTATTAAAGGTGAACGGGTGCCCACGACTCAAAGTCACTGCGGTCGTGAAGAATGCCCGGCAGTCGCGTTCTAAAACTGGCGTCGAACCGTCTTCTCCTTTCTCATCTCCTGATATCTCGTGCGCGTGACGCATGCGATCCGGGTCTAACCGGCTACTCGTGCCAGTGTGATCGCTGCCTGCTCTTGCTGAACAACACCATGGTACGGTGCGCACAGTGCCCAATATGACGGGCCGATACGTGAGATAAAGTAGGGGTTCCTGTGGGTTCTCTCTTGCTTTTTTTCATGACCTCTCGTGGTAGGGTTTCATGCGGACAACATGTACAACTTCCGTGGAGTTGCGGCGTCCTAGGCTCGCGTTCTCGTGTCCAGCGCATTTCACTTCGTAAGTGACGTCGCTTATACGACGCAGTCTTTCATACGGGCCGAAGTATCGGTAAAGAACCTTTTCAGACCGTCCACGGCGTCACACTGGGGTCCATGCCCATACCTTGTCACCGGGCTGATAATGAGCTTCACTACGTCGCTGGTTGTACCGGCTGGAGTCGATGCATTGTTGGCAGCGTATTCGGTACCTTGTCATCTGTCGTGCTTCCTCGGCTCCTTGCAAGAAATCATCCAGGTCAGATGAATTACTATTTTCTTCATCTAACGGCAACATAGCATCCAAAGATGGAGTAAGTACTGCTCGACCAAATATAAGTTCAAACGGGGTGACTCGTGTGGTTTCTTTAACGGCCGTAGTATATGCGAAGGTGATGTACGGCAAAATTTCGTCCCCCAACCTATGTTCAACATCGACATACAACGAAAGCATGTCAGCCAGTGTTCCGTTGAAATGTTCAGTTAAACCGTTTTTCTGAAAGTGGTACGCCGTAGCTCTCTTATGATCAGTATGAGTCATTCGCATCAAGCGTTTTATTAGGTCCGCAGTAAACACTGTTCCACGATCGGTAATACCGACGGTGGGAGCGCCATGCCTGAGTACGATATTGCTGACAAAGAATTTTGCAACTTCAACAGCCGTTGAACTGTACATGAAATCAGTTTCTGCGTAACGGGTCCGATAGCCCGTGGTCACAACTATCCACTTTTTGCCTAAAGATGATGTTGGGAAGGGTCCAAGGAGGTCCATACCGACTTGTTGGAATGGGGCTTGTGGTGGCTCTATTGCTGGAGGAGGTCTGCCAGTTTTATGGTTGGAGTATTGCTCCTTTGGCACTTGCGACAAGTCTTGACATAGTTCTGCACTGATGCTGATAACTTGGGCCAACAGTATTTCAGAGGAATACTGTCCCCATGTGCCCAGTCGTCGGTTCATCGTGACATGCATGCAAAATTTTTTCTCGCATAGCTGTGGGTACCACAAGTAAAAACTTTGCCCCTCTGTGCTCGAAGTTTCTCTTGTAGAGGACACTTCCTCACAGACAGAACGAGGAGAGTTTTCTAGCGAAAATACGTGGGAGTTGAACGTCGAGTCGCTCTAGGCGCTTTATAAGTGGCAGCAGTTCGGGGTCATCTCGTTGTTGAGCGATTTGTGACGCGTCTACAATGCCAAGGAACGGGAAGTCCACCTTCTTTTGACACAGTCGTCTACACTGGTGCGCGTGACAAGCAGTCGGCATCCCTGCGTTTCCACTTTGACCGGTATACGACAGTAATATCATACTCTTGCAGCATAATGCTCCATCTTGCTAGTAGTCCGGATGGATCCTTGAGATTCGCCAGCCAGCAACGCGAATGGTGATCACTGATTGCTCTGAATGGTCTGCCATAGAGGTAGGGTCGAAATTTACATATTGCCCAAATGACTGGAAGACAATCTTTCTCGGTTGCCGAGTCGTTTGCCTCTGCTCTCGAGAGCTTACGACTGGCGTGAGCTATTACTTTCTCCTGGCCGTTTTTCCACTGGACTAGCATGGCACCGAGGCGGTAGTTACTCGCATCGGTATGAACTTCAGTGTAGGCTGTCTTATCAAAATGGGCTAGGATTGGAGAAGCTTACAGGCATTTCCTTAACTCGTCAAATGCGTCTTGTTGTTCGTTTGTCCACATGAAAGGTACGTCTTCTCTTGTTAGAATTGTAAGGGGCTCAGCAATCTTTAAAAAGTTTTCCACAAATATTCCGCAGTATGCGCATAAGCCCAAAAAACGTCGCAATGACATTTCGTCTGTGGGTGTGGGGAACCTCGCAATAGCTTCTGTCTCTTCGGGATCTGGCCGGACGCCTTCAGCACTGATGACCTGTCCGAGGAACCGAAGTTCATCGAAGCCAAATTGACATTTTTCCGGCTTAATTGTCAAGTCTGCTACGCGAATAGCTTCCAATACTAGTCGCTGTCATTCTAGATGTTGGTCAAATGTTGCGGAAAATACTGCCACATCATCCAAATACACTAAGCACGACTGCCATTTCAATGCTGCGAGTACAGTGTCCCTCATTCGCTGGAACATCGCAGGCGCGGAACAGAGGCCGAATGGAACCGCTTTAAATTCGTAGAGGCCATCTGGGGTTACGAATGCTGTTTTTTCACGGTCCCGCTCATTCACCTCTATTTGCCAATATCCACTCTTGAGATCAAGGGAGGAGAAAAACTTTGCACATTGAAGCCGATCTAACGTATCATCGATACGCGGAAAGGGGTATCATCCCCCCTAGTTACGCTGTTCAATCTACCGCGGTCGATGTAGAATTGAAGTGTGTGATCTTTTTTCATAAGGAGCACTACAGTACATACCCATGGAATGTTGGAAGGCTGAATAACGTCATCTGAAAGCATCTTCTCTACTTGCTTCTTGATGATCTCCCTTTCTCTTGGTGAAACTCGATTAGGGTGCTGGCATACCAGTCTTGTGGCGTCCTCTGTTATAATTTTGCGCTTTGCAACAGACGTGCGCCGTGCCTTCGAGGAAGTGGAGAAGCAGTCAGAAAAGTCCTTTATGAGGGCATATGTCTGTTCCTTTTGGGCTTCGGGGTGTCTCTGGTTGACGGTAATTTATCTGTCGACACTGCAGGTTCCTGGCAGAGCAGTTGACGTTATCGTGGGCTGCATAGTTCGAAGGCTGCACAGAAGTCTTAAAAATAGGGCTGTTCCTTGTGCGATGGGTTGGAAATAATTTCCGAAATTTGTAAGTGCGACATTTGCATGGCCATTGCCTAAGTGAACAAAAGCCCTAAGCCACGCAAATACCCTTGTTCAAAAAGAGCCCTATGTTTCCATCCGCTATACCTTCATGGTCGTAAAATGTTTCATTCTACACAAGAACCATTACACTGCAGCGTGGCGGCACATTTACATCATCATCAACGACGCGTATTGCAGCAAGACGTCACTCCTCCGATTCTTCCACAGGTATAGCTTGTTTTGTCGAGAATGACACACTGGACCTACGTAGGTTAATTATGGCGCCATTAGCTTGTAGAAAATTGATTCCAAATATAAGTTCCTTTGAACATTCTTGCAATACAATAAAGTCAGAAACGTAGGTGAAGCCTTTTATCTTAAGTCTTGCGGTGCATCTGCCAAGGGGCGTAATAAGATAACCGCCTGCCGTGCGTATCTGCAGTCCAGTTCACTGCGTCCCAACTTTTTTCAGTTTCTTCGCCATTTTGTAGCTTATTACCAAATAATCAGCGCCGGTGTCGACTAAGGCATTGAGCTCGCATCCGTCTATTATCAACCGCATATCTGACGTAATCTTTTCGTTCCTGCACCTGTTTACTGGAATTATCTCGTCATCGCACTGGAACCGTATTGGAGGATCTTCGTAACTGTGGTTATAAGCGGCCTCACCTCCACAGGTTGCATGCTTCAGTTTTCCTGGTATGGGCTTGGTGACCGACGCCTAGGCAATCTTGATGATGCGTGTGGGCTGGGCAATCGGAAACGCATGGGTGACGGTGACCGCGTGGTTGATGTTGGCGAGGAGTAATGGGACTTTAAAGCGTGAACAAGTGTTTTTCGATTTCTATTGGTCGTTCACCGTTTCGGGGGCATGGTGCACTTAAGGCAAAACTTCTAAATCCAGCTTGACGGTACGGGCAGAACCTATACAGGTGACCCGCTTCTTCGCAGTAAAAACACGGCTTGCGCTCATGAAAAGTGACGCCAGATGTCACTTTTCCGGGGTATTTGATCCAAAAAATGAGGTGCACTACGTGCTGGAGGCGGATAGGCAGCCGTTGGTTCCAGCAGATGAGGGGCACTGCGTACTGTCGGTCGGCGGGTAGGGAACGGTCGTCGCAACTGCTGCACTACTGTGTACCGCAAGTTGCCTGAATACGTCGGCGTACGTTGGAGCACACCGCATCGGCTGTGGCTCACGCTCTGGACTTCGTATGACCTGCCTCAGTTCGTCCCGGACAACGTCGACGATAGATAGTGCAGTTGGAGTCTGAGGTGTCTGCAACTTGTTAAGCTCTTCTCTGATCACTGACCGGATGAGCTCCCGCAGGGCTTCAAGGTCATTCAGCACGCCTCCAGTGAAGACATGGGCAGGTGCACAGCTTGCCTCACAGTTGTATTGCCGAGTAGCTCGCTTGGTTCTGGCCAGGCGGTTGAGTCGAGTGACAGGCACACAGAAAAGGTTTTTCGCGTTTAGGTAGCCCAAAAAAGACCATCGTTTTTAAGAATAATCCGAGTATTCCGAACTGACGCCCACAACATTACTTTGGATCTGTCCAGCTACCTAGCATTTCTATGTTTCTAATGTTGGACCCAAGTTAAGGGAAACACCATGACAGATATATGCCACAAACTGGAAGTTCCCTAAGAACTGTATGACATTGTTACGAGTAAAAAACACTTACCAAGGACACGAAGAAAGGGAACTGAGGGGCCCGATTATTATTAATTATATCATAAAAGCCAACAAACAATGACACCAAGGACAACATAGAGAAAATTACTTGTAATTACTAATTGAATTACTGAAATGATAAATTATTGGAAATGAAAATGGATTAAAAACAACTGTCCGCAGGTGGGGGACGATCCCACGTCTTTGCATTACGCGAATTAGATAACAATACTTAGGATTAGAAGCAACGTAATCTATTGCGAATCTGTACATTATGGCAGATGGTTCCGTGGCTATTGCATTACCTGCGTTGTGAATGTCGTAAACCTCTGCTATCTCATTTGTCGCCCTATCTCCGTATCTAGATATCACCATTCATTCTACTCCTTGCCACTCGTATTATTACAGGTATAGATTCACGACCTTTCAATAAAATTTACTGTGGATAGTTCAGCACTTTGTCCATCTCGTCTTCTGTTCCAGCAGTGTAGTTTCCGCTCTGCAGTTTCTAGTACAGATTACCAACGTGCCCAGCAGACGGTTCTTTCAAAAGAACCTCACGTAGTTAAAATTATACCGTAGCCCGCGATTTACGGCATCTTATAGCCGCAGCGTAGACTGGGAAATTAAACCGCATGAATCTAACTTTTACTATCCACCATGAGCAGCCCATTCACTTGTGTAATTCCCGCACTGAGGGTAGTTACACGAGGGGATAGGTAGAAGAGTGAGAAATATCCACGGAGTTTGCAATTGACCAAATCAAAGTAACAGGAGTAAAGAGATAAACTGGGACGTATAAACTTTGATGTACGCAAGCTTCGGCATCACGGCGTGTCATGGTTTGGATGGCGCCAACGTGCAAAAGAATCTTACGATGGCATCGTGCTTCATGTACGACACAATGGCAGCGAAGTCCTTTGTGGGCAGTGAGCTGAACCAAGTGGTGCCCTGGAAATAGTCTCCTGGATTCAGGAACAGCACGTTCCGTTTCCGTGACTTGACGGCTGTCACCTGTCACACAGAGCAGAGACAGGCAAGAGCAACGTTTTTTTTCGACACAAGAACGTTCAGAAGATAGACAGCATTTTACGGCGATAGATACTACGGACACTTTGACATTAAAATGGGACGAAACGAGGAAGTTCTGGTTCGTAATTTTAGTTCAGACGTATTTAAAGAAGTACAAACATATTTTACAAGTGGTAAGAACATTATCACTCAATTATTTCACATTAGAAGGTGACACTCAACACCATGAAGGTTGCGAGATATTTAAAAGGTGTTGTGGTGTTAAAAGTATGTATCTGCCAAACGGGACGGTGTGTGAACACAAGACTTATGGAACACAAAATATCAATGAGGGGCCACATTCATTCCCACATTAAAAGGCATTGTGCACAGCATGGGTGCTCACCGCTGTACGATGACACTACAATTATTTCGCACCATAAGGACCAGCTGACCAAGGAATTTAGTGGAAGCCTTTCACATTTACAAGAGAAAAGAGGGTTGTACAAGTCAACCATCCGTTCTTCTGAGCCATAGTGAGGTCGCCTTTTTGGAAGGTCACTAGATTAAATCTGTAAAAATGAATGTGTTAGGTTAAGATAAGATAGGATTGCACTGCGTGTAAGGTATGCTGCCTATCTTTGACGCCCGAGTGTGCACGGATATATGTTTTCTAAAAGTGCTGTTAATCTGACCTTGCACATCTTTATCGTTGGAGGGTGCGCGGGTATGTAAAGATGAAGTGTTCGTTCTCAAATAAAATAGTTGCGAGTGCAGCGAGTGCAGCGAGTGTCGTGTATTCTTGTGTCTCTCCACTTTGTCCTTGTCAGTGCGCTGCTTCACCAATACGGTATGATGACCCCTTCAGCACCACGGCAGTACGAGGCTACCACGATAGTCCTGAAGTTGACCGATGGATTCACATCTCCTCAGTGACACCAATTGAATTGAGCCGACAAATTCGGCAGGCGGCCCACCTTACCAAATTTGAAAGACAGAGCACATTCGTAAGAAACGCCCAAAACCTAATCATCGTCAACACGTACCGTGCATCGTCAACGCCAAATTACTCGCCTTAAAGTGCGTGGCTCTTTGCGGGAAGTCGTGCCTTGTCAGTGCGTACTGCGCTAACGAACCACAGAACGCCCGCGCCGTTCTGCACGGTACATGAGCCTCTCTCCTTTTCGAAAGATGCCATAGGGGAAGAGCTCCTTATTCAGGGCCGAAAAATTCTGTCTTTTCTGTGACTGGGCAAGGCGGCTTCTCTGATCATCATGGTGGAGGGCCGTGAAATACCAAAGAGCGCCATCCTCTTTTCAGCCACATATCGACTGTACCAACCCAAGCCTGAAATACAGATCCTGAAATACAGATCCGATGTCTGCCCCAAGGCCTCGATATATTTGTGCTGCAGACCTTGTCGGCAACACTTCGCACCTGGAACCGGTACATCAACAACTCCTCACGAGTGTGATGTGCGCTGCTGCAACTGCGGGGCTGCCCACCCTGCTACCGCCACAAACTGCCCACACCGTCACGCTGCAGATGATGCAGCTCGCCGACGCGAACCACCAGCACACACCAATCCGAATCACCTAGCAGCCGTCCGTCTCTCACGACCGCCTACCCGAGAGGACTCATGCGTACCAACCACCAACCGGTATTCAGCCCTCGATACCGACTGCAGCCGTAGCCGCAGCTACAGTCGCAACCACAGTCGCAAGCGCAGCCGAAGTCCAAGCCGCAAGCTCAGTAAAATTCCAACCACTTCCAGATCACGCAATCCTGCTGAATGGCGAACGCCAGACGACAAACCGATGTGCTTCCCCTGCCACCGGGTCGGTCATGTATCGCGCCACTGCCGCACCCCTTGGATGCCGCCATACTGGAGCTGATTCCCTGCTCCTCGCCCATACGCCGACGTTTGCCGTTATTCACCTCACCGTCTGTACCCTACTTCTGATGCCCCTGACAAGCGCTCCTCTGAGTAATCGCCGTCGCCTCAACGCCTTTCGCTCCGCGTCACCCCAACCACGCCGCTTTTCATCGCCAACCCGCCGGGCGGAAAACTAGGCCATGCAGCTCTTGGAGGTAGTGCTGCATCACGTTCGTCCTGTCCAAATCATCCGTTGACGCTCCTCACCAACACGAATCCAATTGAAGTAGACATCGATGGTGTTGCGTTGACGGCACTGGTTGATGGTAGAGCCCAAGTAGTCATAATGAGCACTAACCTACGTCATCGCCTCATAAAAGTTCTTACGCTTGCCACCAGTCATGCCGTACACGTCGCCGATGGCTCCACTGTTGCCGTCAGTGGTATGCGCACTGCTGGCATAGGAATTGCTTGCCGCTAAGTTACAGTCCTGTTCACCGTGCTGACCAGTGGCCATCATGACCTAATCTTTGGGCTCTGCTTTCTGACGACGCATTCTGCCCTCATCGACTGTTCCGCCGGTACACTGTGCCTTGAGCTTCCTCTTCTTTCAGACATTCGCCCCGAACAACCGAACACCCTGTGCACTACAGCGTTTGTTCGCTCACCTCCAAATGCCTTAACCTTCGTCGTATTGGCCTCAACGATAACAGTGCCTGATGGCGACTACGTCGTCGCACCTATTCTTGATGTCATCCTGGCTTACGACATCTCTGTGCCACACTTCGTCATAACCTTTGCCGCTAATCGGATGTGCCTCCCCGTTATCAATTTTGGGTTGACGAATCAAGTCTTGCCTGAAGGGATAGCGGTGGCCACACTCCGGTCAGTGACAGATGACCACGTCACTGCTTTTGCAGCCGACGCGTATCCAGTTCCTCCTGATTACCCGCAGAATGCCTTGAACCTTGACGGCTCATTACGTACCATGGTTGCTCAGGAACAGTGCTTGACTAGTGGCGCCACCACGGGTCACGCTGTTTTCGATGCACGCAGCAGGCCACACCTTCATTTTTATCCAGCGAACGTGTCTTGTTCTGCGATGTGTCCACAAAAACATCGTTCGAGAAGACGTTGTGCAGTTCGTAGACATTCGTAGTTACATTGGTGGCTCGGGTCTTCGCACCGATATGAGTGAACCAGTTGTGACAGGATGGGCGCTCGGAGAACAAGTTATTAAGGCTCTGAAGGCGTTAGGACTCGATCTTGATAAGTGCGTTGGTATAGGTACTGACGGCTGCAGCGTCATGGTGTCTCAGGTTTGTGACGGTGTATGTGAAATGAAGCGTTCTGCACGTAATGCTGTGCACTGTCCTTGCTTCAACCGTGCGCTTAACTTGTCAAAGTCTTCGAGGTTTCAATCCATTAGGAACGCTGTTGGTGTTATGAAGGAGGTATTTCCTTCCATCGCTACAGGCATGTTTATAATAGCAGCACCAATAAACATTGAACGTATTACTTTTAAAAATGAATTGGATATAAAGATTTAAATTTTACAGGCGGTTTTCCGACGACATTAAAAATAACATGCATTTCGTCATGTACAAAAGAAATCGCAGTTTCGCCTAACTGGCGAAGAATTCACGGCGATAACGAGGTACTAGATAAGTACGCGAAGTAAGGTATGTAGTGTTATCGGCCGTACGAATAGCAGTAAACATTCGCTGACTAATTGAATAAACAAGAATAGTGTCACGCACGCAAAGTAAGACATGAGGAGGTCTGTCTCGATGACCACAAACAATCGTTCTCATGACGCTGCTGCGATGCAGAGTACCGGCCTCGGGGAGATAAAACATCAAGCGGCCTCTAGCTTCAACTTGTCTCTATAATTTAAGATTACGTGACCTTATACACTAGATGCCCTGGAAGACAGCGCGTACAAACGATCCGCAATTTTGGCTCTTCCAAGGGTTCACACGTGCTGCATGATATCTCCAATATAGGGGGCGCGGGCCGTGCAGGCGCTCAGCTGCGCGAACAGCTATGCGCTGCCACCGCCGGGCTGGAAGAGGATTCGCCTTTTTTAGTTACTCTAGTCGCGTGAGTTAGTGCCTAGTGACTAATACCTGCCCTCTTTTTTTCTTGCTAATGTGAACAGAGTTCGACCACGCGAAAATCTTACGTAGGCATAGTGACGCATCAATCCCCCGACGCATTTCTTGTTTTGGTCCAACTCCGGCGTGCACTGGGTACCACTCGGAGATACTTCGGTGAGCCTAGAGATAGAAAGGCGTAAAAACGTTGTTAAAGAAGCTGATAAAGATGGCTGTCAATTTCATTTTCTAGCCGCTATTTTAAAAGGAGGAGACTAGGAAAATGCAATGAGAGATCTGTGAGTGATCAGATGACGAGCTCGGATCACATGACGAGATGACTATGTCGAAGAATCACAGCATCTAACTTTGTGTATGTTTTGAAATCAGTAGCAATCTGTATTTAATGCAAGCCGCGGTCATCGCGTGCGCCGGTAAGCGGCAGATCGGAAAGCAGCTGCCCGATACATGCGCATTATGTTTGTTGTTTGGCCAGGCTTTCTAGGTTTACAATATCCAAGCATGCTTTAAAGTGATTTCGACCTTGCACATTCTTCCTGCTTCACTCTTCCTGCCAAGAACCTTGGTTTCGTGTAGTAGCCGGCCATCGCTGTGAGCTTACTCTAGCTGCGGCGGGGCATTCGCCCGACGAGAAAGTGGATTTGCTTTGAAGAGGCATGTACAGCTAATTCTTGCGCTTGTGCTGCTGGTACCAAGGTAATCGCTGGTTACCGTGATCTGGGTTCATTTCGCGGAGCCGTTTGTACGAGCGAGTTCTCATGAGCAGTGAAAAGATACCTTGCTCACTAATTCAATGAGTTGCCATGACTCTAACATCTGCGTTGAATAAGACATTACATACATCAAATATTTATACAGCATGATATAAGGCATTGTGCGCACATGTAGTACTTACATTGTTAATTAATTTTATTGGCTTATTGGTACCTAATGCAAGTGTTCTTTCTGTGCTGACAGTGCGGATGCCACTCACTGGGAGACAAAATAAGAACAGCCGTGTGTGCGCGCCCAGGTTCCAACGAAACCAACGGCAATCGACCCCGCCTCTGCACATCTCTACAAGCATGCATGACCGCTTTGTGACTGCATCACAGAGAAATAAAAGTGACTAAATTACTGAACTCGGTGTGTACCTCTAACTCGATGTAGTATACGATCTTGACGGACACCTCCGACACGCACTTGGTTTTCACTGTCACATCACCGCCCACAATTTGTTCAACACCATACATGTGTGGAAGCAGACGCTCCCATTTTTGGAGGTTGCCGCGAAAAAAAAAGGCTGTCGGTAACCTTCTTGAAACCACATTGCAATCTTTGTATCACTATTCTGCAAGCAGGCCTTCTGCCGCCGTCGAAAACGGCGCGCCGTGAGCACGAGCAGCGAAGGAAAGCGCGGCCGAATCAATGCACACAAAGCGGAGACTGCACCACGATGCGACCGCGCTGCTTGAAATTTCGACAAGGGGGGGGGGGGGGGGGGGCTGTCAGGAGGCGCAGTAGCGCCTTCTGACGATTCTTTTCTCATCTATGCAAGGCAACAGTTTTCCATTAATTAGCCGGTTAAATACCATACTACCTTCTTGTGTGTCATATCAATAATTACGCCATCACTTCCGCTTTCTATTTCCGGGTTTCCAGGAATTTCGCCAATGTCGTGCTCACGTGGCGGGCGTCTAAAGTCTCCGATGTTGTGCTTTGGTGTGCGGTAATCAGTGATCAATACCTAGGTCAATTACTCACAGGCAACCCTGATCATGAGAAAGAAATTTACAGAATAAAATTGGGTTGGAGTGCATACGGCAGGCATTGTTAAATCTTGACTAGGAGCTTAAGACTGCCGTTGAAAAGAAAAGTGTACAATCATTGCATTCTACCGGTGCTAACATATGGGGCAGAAACTTTGAGATTAACAAAGAATCTCGAGAACAAGTTAAGGACCGCACAAAGAGCGATGGAACGAAAAATCTTAGGACTAACGTTAAGAGACAGGAAGAGAGCGGTGTGGATCAGAGAGCAAACGGGGATACCCGATATTCTAGTTTGCATTAAAAGGAAAAAATGGAGCTGTGCAGGCCATGTAATGCGTAGGATGGATGACCGGTGTACCATTAGAGTTACAGAATGGATACCAAGAGAATAGAAGCGCAGTCGAGGACGGCAGAAAACTAGGTGGAGTGATGAAGTTCGGAAATTTGCAGGCGTAAGTTGGAAACCGCTAGCGCAAGACAGGGGTAATTGAGAGATCGCAGTGGAAATAAATATCGGCTGATGATGATTATAATGATGAATCAGTCATTTATAATTTTTCTTAATTATTCCAGACACGTTCAGTAATTCAACTGCTTCTGATATCACATCTATAATGAAACCTATGAATTTTGCACTGTGCGATTTCTTTGTATTTTTTTCTGGTTTATTTTCAATTTTGACCCAGGTAATCAATGATTTCTAATTAATTCGAATTATTCCAGACACTGCAGTAACTCAACTTGTAACTAAACTTATGCTCTGATAGATCTATAATGAAACCCATGAATTTTGGACTGTACTATTGTTTTCCTATTTTTTTCTGATTTCTTTTGAATTTCGTGCCCGGTCACCTCAGGAGGGGAAGCAGAAGTGCTGCGCAAGACACATGCGTGCCACTTGATGCTCGTGCCACTACAAGGCTTTTCTGGATCTCTAAACAATCTAACAGTGCACTAAGTCGATGATAAAACCTTCCAATCGCCCACGGACAAAACTAAACGCATTTTCTTTAATGCCACGCCTCCAGCCATGCTAGATACCAGCCCGCATCAACTTTGGCAAGTCCTTAACCCGAGCGCACCAAACCATTATCATTATTTGATGAAAATGATGTACCTATTTCTGATAAAGATGTAGCTTCAAACTCTAATGCTGGTTTTTGTTCAATGTTTACAGAGGTGCCTGACGGGGACCTCGTACCTCTCCGCGCTTTCCGGTATATTGTAATGCCAAATCTAGTTTTTGAACTTAACGGTACTATGATATTATTCGACGGTCTTTGGCGGACATCTTCAGTTGGAATAGATGGAATTATTGTCAAAGTTCTTAAAAACACTGATCAGTTAGAAGTGTCATTCCCTGTGCTATATTTCAGAAGTCACTGTAACCTGGAGTGGTGCCGCTTGATTGGAAAGTAGGCAATATCATCCCAGTACCCAAAAAAGGTCCATATTCTTTTGCCTCAACTACAAACCTATTTCTCTCACTATAGTGTTTTGTTCTGAAGTAATGGGGCCCATTCTTTTCTCTCACATAGTGACGCTTCTACAAGCTAACAACTCTTTCACTTCATCCCAGCATGGATAAATAACTAACTCGTCATTTTTCCTGACGATATCAGTTCTAACAGTAAACCTAAACGTACTTGTATAGCGTTGTTTTAACAGCGAAGCCGGTGGTTGCGTCGTTAGTTGTACGCCGACAACCCTCCGCCTGGCGATAACGTCACATGCGTCACCTAGCAACGCCTCACCTAGCTGCGCTGAGCCTCGCAACAGCTGCGAGAGCCGAGCTATGGCGTCTTCGCATGCGTCGCATCGCTTCGCCTTAGCTCTGCCTAGCCCTGACGTCCCCACGCCGTGCGGAATGGTTGCCGCAGCTCTGCAGAGGCAGAGCGGGTTATATATAGCTCTGCGTCGCTGCCGCGTCGACATCGCTGTGGAGGGTAATGGGGCCACTGAAGAAGATCGTCACTCCCGAGGAAGCGGGGCGCGAAAGACAGCGTGGCGCTACTCGAGAGTGGATGAGATGACTCAAGGCAGATCCAGAGTATCAAGCCGGCGAAGTGGCGACTAAACGACAGCGAATGGTAGAAGATCCCAGAGTTGCGAGCCCGCGATAGGGAGCAAACCCGTTTCAGCTACCATGGGGCGCCATAACGTAAAATGATTCCAAACTCCTGACCTTAAATTTACGTAACCACCGACGCAAGCATCGGGCGGTGACTCGCAGCGTTGTATGCACAACGCAATAAAACACTTTCCTCGTTTATAGGAGATCACCATTGTTCCCTTTCAAAACCAATAACATTGTCTAAATTCGGCGGTTTTTCTTATCTAATTGGCTGACAAAAGGCGAGGAGCACGCTGTAGTGGAGGGGGTTTCGATGGGGCCGAGCCAGCACAGTGAAAATAGATAACCGCATGAAGAGAGTGGTGCGGGCTTCTCCGATTGGTCCGCTTCGCCTAACTTGCGGTGCCTAAAACCCCTATATATAAAAAGTAGCGCCATCTTAGATCTTGCCGCCCCAGCCTCCTCCGCTCCCCCATTGGCCAATCCGTGTCACGTGGAAGCACGCGTTGCGCTTTTGTATATTTTTTTCTTTCCAGCGCGCTCCGACTGCCATTCTCGGGCCTGTGCGACGAAAGTGCTGTACGCACAAACGGATCAAACGTGTCAGGGACAAGAACTTCGTTGTGATGGCATGCTGCTGCGCCTTAAATTGCCGCAACCGACAAGGCGAGGGTAAAAGGCTTTTTTGTTCACCATCCGGCGTGCGCAAACGCTTGCTGCACACTTGATATTGGCGCCGTCTCGCATCGTCGCGTTGCTACTTCCCGAACGGCATTATAACCAGTTACTTACTGACGAAGCAAAATCGCGCCTCAAAAACTTCTCCGCAGGGCGCGATCGAAGTTTTCCTCGGATTTCCTCTGGTAGCGCGTTAGCTGTCGTCTGCCACGGCATGCCCGACGCAGGCGGCGCCACTGTCGATATCGCGCCTCGATCGCGCTGGTCGCGCCGAGCGCGATAGTGGAACGGAGGAGGAGGGAAGTGGATGGCGCTACTTTTTATATATAGGGGTTTTAGCGGTGCCTGGTCGAAAATAACGGCGGCGTGCAACGGAAGGATAACTATGCCGCTAAAACGGATACTCAGCAAGGAAGAGATGGCAGAGCGATGTCGTATTCATGCCGAAAGGGCTCGGTAACGTTTTACTGCCACGCAAAAAGGTTTATCATGTGCAAATAAATACATGCTCACCGACCGGTGCAAGTAGCGAGGGCATGAGCGATCGGCGTGGAGCCATCTTCTATTCCTTTCGGAACGGGGCAGTCTGTGGCTATTCAAAAAAAATTTCAGTCTTGTTCGGCATAATAATACATTTTTTTTGCGTACACGTCACTTTGACATGGTGAGGTTTCGCGGTTTTGTGAGGTCGCGTGACAGACAGGCGAAGTGGGCGTAGCCGGAAAACATTGGACCAATAGCAGAGGGATAATGGTGAAAAGACGTCGAATCAGGAATGATTAGTTTTTGTGCGGTTTATTCATGCATAATCAGTGTGTACACGTTATATCAGATGGGGAGCCATTGCGGTTTTCGTGACGTCGCGCGACAGACAGGCGAAGTTGGGAGTGGCCCGAAAATGTTTTGACCAATCGTGGAGGCTGATTGCAAAAAACGGAATCAAAACAGTTTGGAATCATTTTACGTTATAGCGCCCCAGAAGCGTCACCAAAACGATCCGGTCCTGCGAGTCCTCGATAATTTACAGCGGCAAGTTCGGAAAGCCGCGGGAGATGCCGACGGACGGCTTGCCCACAAGTTTCTGTACAGTGAGTTTGGACACAGTTGCCGAGTGTGCGATAGACTGTGGTTCGACACGAACTTGTCTACGCTTAGCTCTGTGCGCCACTACAAAAAGCAAGACACTGCGGTGCGTATCGTACGAGAAGCGTTTCCCGACGAAGCTAGGTGGGGTTGCCAGCTTGGCTATTTGTCCAGTCTTCGCTCCACTACAGGTTTTCCCACTCAATTTAATCCGAGCACCAGTCAATTTAATACGAGCACCAGTCAATTTAATACGAGCACCAGCCAATTTAATCCAAGCGCCATTCAAGTAATCCACCTGCCAGTCATTTTTTTCCGAGCGCCATTCAATTTAATCCAAGCACCACTGAATTTAATCCAAATGCCAGCCGAAACAATCCAAACGCCATTGAAGTTATTCCAAGCATACCAAAATTCAAGAACCTATGAACTTCAAGGCAACAGAAATTTTGTGAAACGATTAGGGGTTAATACCTTCAAAATAAGAGGGCCATAGGAGATCAGTAGGTATACTGCCACGTGACTAACCACAGCCTTTGGAGGATTTCATTTAGGGCGTCGTTTTGAGTTGACCTTGAAAAAGTGGAGCCAGAAATCGGGCAAAAAATGTACAAGAAATTTATAACTCATTAAGATCGCTACAAATCCCATATGATTATATATTATTCGATAGGTAATTACATGAGGAATATCAATATTGATAAATGATCACGATAGTCATTACATTATTATAATAATCACCGTGACAAAGCGGGAAAGTGGGTCGAGAATAGCCGAAAAGTGGCCAATAACCGATAATTAATCATGGTAATGGGTGCAATATGGTTGTGATAATGATAAAAAATGTATATACACCAAGGTGAATGAGGTGAATTAAGAGTCAATTGATGGTTAATTAAATGGGTTTAGTTGTGTGATTGCAGTGAAACAAAAGGTAATGAGGAGATAGAGTGAGCTAAGATATTGAAGAGTAAATTATAGTGAATTAGGAGTGCATGAAGATCAATCAAGTAGTGATAGGGTGAATTAAGAGTGATGAAAATTGGAAATTGGAGTAATAGTGCAAACCAAGTGTGATGGAAGGAAAACCGAGATGATAGAGTGAATTACAGTTAACCAAGCAGTAATAGTGTGAATCAAGTGTTAATTAAGAGGGAATGAAGTAGTTATAGAGTGAGGGAGTGACTTGCAAAAAATATATGTGAGATTTCAGATGCAAGTGAGAGTGACTAAGCAAACAAAAAAGTGCTGAGTCACGATTCGAGTTGGGTAAATCATAGGAAGTGAAGCTAAATTCGGCGTTTTCGTACTTTCATGTAGCACAAAGTCATGGCGCCGGTATCTAACTGAAAGGCAGTCAAATGGCAATTCAAGTTTAATAGCTAGAAGATGCTAGGAATTTGTCACTAGTGATCAAGACTCACCTTGTTTTGTATGACAGCGATAGCCATCAATCGTGTAGTCAAATCCGTCGAAATGCTATTGCATAACCATTTTTTCTGCTACCATTGCTGCCTGATAGTGGAGAGTGATTAGTGATCACAAGTGATAAGCTCAGTTCAGTGTTTTCTTACTATTATAGAGCTTAGTGTCACGGATGTCAAATGATAATAAGCTGACATAATTCCAAGGCGCAAGCTTTTAGTGTCTTTTTTACCAGATACATAGAAGTGTCGATTTATGATATCCAGACGACCGCGGTAACAGCCCTCAGAGAACTGCAACTTCATTGATCGTCTGCTCGCGCCCTGCAAGAAAATGGCTTGCGCTACCTTGCACCTTCGGCGTAACGTGTTCGAGACACACTCGACAAATATTAGTTATACTTCGTTTCTCCTTCTTACGCTCGGTGATCTATCTTGACGCGTTAAAGCACATTATTAGGCTGATGAAAAAAAATTACCTCGAACTTTTGCTTTACAACATCAATGCACAATGATGCTCGGAAGCCTAGCGTATCGAAGATCCACCTGGCTTCTTGTGAGCCCATAGTATATAGGGATGTCCTTACTTTTACCTAGTCAGTAGCATGCTGAAGACCGGAGGCGAAGCGGTAATACTCAAACGGGAAAATCAATTGTGACCTTCGAAGAGGCTCTCAAAGTCGAACCACGGAAGTGGCAGGCTCATGGCGGTCGCCAAAGTAAGCTTTGCCGCATCTCAACATTCGCCATTCTTGTCAGCTAACCTTTCCAGATGAGTTCAAGCACCGTCGTCGCTGTGTTGGCTTCCTAGAGCATTACAGCAGTTTACATATATGTGCGACATACGAGATGTGTGACGGGATATGTGATCTCTAGGGACTAAAGTATATGAGATCCTACACACCATAATTTCATTACACTACTAACGGCTGCTCATGTGACGCCTTTACAGAGACGAACTGTAAATATCAGACAACGCCGTACTGTGCAAAATCACTATTTATCGCTAATGAGTCGCTGATATTCTTCAGATAATTGCTGGTATATTGACACTTCATTCTACTCAACGGCCGTGCGTCCAAGTAAACGCTATAACGGTAAAAGGTTATTCATATTTACTACTGGCTCCAGCTCCTCAGTTTCTTATTGTCATAACTGAATCACCTTTTAAGCGACCTTTCATTTTATGTCTATGAAGCTCTGAATTATGAAAAGTCGGGAAAACTGAAGTGCCCATAATCAGTAGTGATCTCCACTGTTTCGATCACATCTGCAATCTCAGCGGAATGTATTTAAACAAACACATTCGTAGCTGTGGTAAAATGAAGGAGTGGTGGCTATTCCTGTGATACAAAAAAAGGGATTCGTGATCACTAGTGATTAATTCTTAGCTTCTCCTAGTTTTTAGTGGCACGAGCAGCGAGTGACACTCTTGTTTCTTAAGCAGCGACTTCCCGTCGACCGCGGACTTCGGTTCGGGAGAAATTTCAAAAATATTTTCTTAATTCAAAATACATAATGAAAAATAAAAACTGTGCGAAATCGATGGTTCTACGTAATGTTCATGATAAATATGCCACCATATCATAGTTTAACTACAAATTGAGTTAAGTGACAGGAATGATTAGAAAATAATTAAATAATTAGAAATCACCAATAGCCGAACAGCCTGGTGCGTGGCTTCACGTGCGTGGGCGTTTGGCTGCATGTGCATGACGGTTTCCCGCCCGTTCCGTTCGCTATGGAAGTCGACGACGAGGACGCCGGGCCAAGTGTTGTGTAGTGTAGTGTGGTTTACATCGTTTCCATCAAGAATTCACCAACATTCTCTGTGTCTGGGTCGTACTTCAGTTTAATAACACAAACTTAACACAAGGAAAATGCAAAGTTACACACAAGGGTACACAGAAGCCGAGGTGTGAGTATCACTAGCAGACACCTAAGCCAATAATTAGGGCCGTTTCTATCCTTCTAATCTTGAATCGCCTTTCGAATTACTTATTATTTGACACCCATGACACTAGGCTCTATAATAGTAAGAGGACAGTGAACGGAGCTTATCACTTGTGATCATAATCACTCTTCACTATCAGGCAGCAATAGTAGCAGAAAAAAAAACGCTTATCAAATAGCATTTTGATGGATATCGATGACTACGTGCACGCTTGATGGCTATCGCTGCCATACAGAACAAAGTGATTCTTGATCACTAATGACAAATTCCTAGCATCTACTAGGTATTAAACCTGAATTGCCATTCGGTTCCCTCTTACTTGGATACTCATCACTTTATGCTGTATGAAAGTACAAAAACACCGAACTGAGCTTCCTATGATTTACCCAACTCGAATCGTGACTCAGCACTTTTTTGTTTGCTGAGCCACTGTCCCATGGAAATGAAATGTCACATATATTTTTTGCAAGTCACTCCATCACTCTATAACCCCTTCATTCACTCATAATTAACACTTGATTCACCCTATTAGTATTTGGTTCAATTTCATTCACTCTATCGTCTTCGTTTTACTTGCATCTGACATGGTTTTCTCTATTACTCCAAATTTCCAATTTGCATCCCTCCTGATTCACCCTATCACTACTTGATCGACCTTCATTCACTCTTAATTGACTCTCATTTACTCGTCATTATGTTAGCTCACTCTATATCATCATTGCCTTTTGTTTCACTGCAATCACCCATCTAAACCCCTTTCACTATTCCTAATTCACCATCAATTCACTCTTAACTCACCTATTTCACCTCTCAGCATACCCATTTTTATCATTATCATAACCATACTGGTACCCATTATCAACATTAATTAGCGGTTATTGGCCACTTTTCGAGTTTTTTCGACCCACTTTCCCGCATTGCCATGGTAATTATCATAATTAATGTAACGGATATTGGGATCATTTATCGACATTTATGTTCCTTATGTAATTTCGTATCGATTGATATAGAGGGTGTATCCGCGAACACTAAAAAATTCTTAAATGTTTCCTGTGGCAGATAGCACAATTCTAGTCCATGAGCTGGTCAACTGGAACAGGCGGATATTACTTGCACAAGAAATTGAAATGCATAATCGACTAATTAATAGAGATTCACTAATTAGGTTTTTAACTAATTACCTGATGGCCCATATTGCAACTTACAAATTGTTTCCGTGGAGTTCGCGAGGCGGATCCACTTGGAACAAATTCTCATGATGACACCAGTTTCGAGATACTGATTCCCTAACTTTGCGGAGAAATGCATTGGCGTTCCAGTTAGGTTCTTAACAAAAGCCTCGCTTTATGCGTTGAAGCACAAAGTTAACTGGAACGCCAATGCATTTCTCGGCAAAGTTCGGGAAATAATATCTCGAAACTGGTGTCATCCTGAGAACTAATCCTAAGTGCGAATTCGCCGTGGAATTCGCCTTGCGAATTCCACTGCTACAATTTGTAAATTGCAATATGGACCGTCATGCAGTAATTAATTAAAAACTTAATTAGTGAATTTTTGGTAATTAGCTGATTATTTATTTCATCTTTTTGTGCAAGTAATGTGCGCCTCTTCGAGTAAACCAGCTCATTAACTATATTTGGGCTATCTGCCACAGGCAACCTTAAATAAATTTTGAAAGTGTTCGCTGAAACAACCGGTATAATGCTATGGGGTTTGTAGCAACCTTATTGAGTTATCGATTCCTTATACATATTTTTGTCCGATTTCTGGCTCCACTTATTCATGGTCAACTCAAAACGGTGCCTTGAAATAAATCCTCCAAAAGCTGTCGTTAGTCGCGTGGCCGGATATCTATTGGTCTCTCGTATGACCCTTTTATTTTGAAGGTATTACCCCTAATCGTTTCGCAAAATTTATTTTGCCTTGAAGTTCAAAGGTTCTTGAATTGCGGTATGCTTGAAATAAATCCACTGGCGTTTGGATTATTTCGGCTGGCAATATTTTTTAGATTTCGAGAAAGCCTATGATAAAATGCCCCATAATAGGCTCCAATTAAAAATTTAGCATTTAAATCTAGATCCACTACTTTACAATTGAGCATGTAGTTTCCTAACTAAGAGCCAGCAATTATTGTTTGCGAAAACCACTGGTCTTCTAATTCTCCTGCACTTTCCAGTGTCGCACAAGGCACCGTTCTCGGCCCACTTCTGTTATTCATAGCCAGGAATTTGGGGCATTTCGTTCAGTTTCCTTCTTTTGCCACCACGTGACGGATCGACCTTAAATAACTCGAAATTCCTGCTGTGACGTATGCCATAACGCACAAATGAATAAAACACAATAAAAAACACACCCTAAGACTGTCGCTTCACCTCGGCACTTGGAAACGAGCGCGCTTGCGTATCAGCGTTATCTCGAAGACGGCCAGCTATTTGCTCTACTGACAATGAATCGACGGTTTTGCTAGACACCTGGCCAGAAAGCTCATCCGCATTCTGCAGAGATGTCTCGCCCGGATAACGGCTCTCGCGAAGCTTCCGTTGAATAGCTTTTTTTTTTCTGTAACGGGCTTTTATTTGTGCACCACTGTGGCCTAAAGTCCCATGGTCGTGCGTATACGTCAGGGTTCTGTTTCATGGGTTTCCTAACGAACTGGGGTGATCCATTGTTTAAGAGGAAGCTTTAGCTCGGGCCAATCTTCGATGCCGGATACTCAAATACATGTAAAACGCGGGAATGCTTTTACGAGAAAACCGCTGAACCAATTTGAATGAAATTAGTTGCATTTAAGAGAGAAAGTTAAATTGCAGAGACTGCAATTCTGATATCGTTTTTAGTTCCTGAGTACAGAGTTCGTGAGGTACGTCAAGTGTTCTTTTTCTAGATTTTGAAATTCTTTAAAATTTTACGTAACAAAAGTAGACAACCTAAATAAAACATCCCTTTCTGAAACCACTACACTTTAACTTTTTTCTCTAAATTCAACATAACTCATCAGATTTGTTGCAGTGGTTGCTCTGAGAAACGATTGCTGATTTCCAATGTATTTCGATAGGAGCCCCCAAGCTCAATGTTCACCTTAAGTTCGAGCTTGAATAATATACTTGTTTGTAAGATATGTTTGTAAGCGTGCGATCGTGGCCTAATGAGCTAGAGCAGCGGCGTACTGAGCTCAACGGCCGAGGATATGTTTATAAAGCGTCTTGGGAAGGAATAGGAGAAAAGAAAGGGGGAAGGCTGGTATGTTATTCAGAAGCGTGTCTGGTTGGCTACAAATTACTAGATGCTTTGGTCGTGATACCACCTCAGGTTCCATCAGCATAATTTCTATTTCATTCCGCTAGTATTGTGCAATTATTGTCAATCAATCGAGATTAGAACACCGGCGTCATGGCATTGTATTCCGTCGCAATTATTTATCGCCATCACTTCAGAATCATCTCATCGTCGTCATGCAGTCGTCGTTCTATCGACATGATTCCTTCTTTGTAATTCCATCGTCGTCACTGCATTCACCGACGGCCTACGGTCCTAGTTCTACCGTCGTGAGATAAAACTGGCGAGCGGTGGTGATAACAAAGTGGGTCAATCAGGGAGACAGTGTATAGCCGCATATAGCCGAATTACTTGAAACATCAGGAGAAACACTGCGGATTCTAAATAAAGGTGTCTTAACTAACATGGTGTGTCGCTTCTTGTTCGCTACATCGTGTGAATGTTAATCGAATTAACTTCGATAGTCATCTTAACATGGATTCATCGTAAGGATCGTAACAGCGCAAACAAGACACGGACAAAAGGAAGGAAAAAACGAAAGCACGGCCCTGTTACGATCCTTACGATGAATCCCAACCAACTGGCCCAACTTGCCGTCTTGTTGCATCTTAACATGGGTTCTGCATGGATTCTTTCGTCTTCACGACACTAAGAAATTCTCGTCCACATTGTTCCCAGCTTATTAACACCTCGAATTCCTAGACGTGATGTGCTCAGGCGTGTGACGGACTAGCAGAAGTTTGATGGAGGTAGTGGTGTGATTTCGAAAGCTGCGCTGCCTATCAACAAGGGGAAGCACATTTGGATGGGTGGGAATAGCCACTAAACGCAAACTTCAAGAGCTACTAGACATCACAGAGTCGACTCAAACTGACAAAGAGTTAGAAAAATATATGCATTGCAATCGCGCTAATGAAATTAGAAACTGCGAGACTCGCTGCAAAAACATTCACTAGGCTGTCTAAGGTATCCAAGCTACCCTTAACGGGAATCAATGAGATGAGTTTCGGTAGAGGTCGGTACATTATTCAAGAGTGGAAGACGTGCCTACAGACAGAGTCGGCTGCAATATTTTGTTGCTGCACAAAAATTTGTACATTTTCGGCGTGATCACTTTAACGGAAAACCGAGATTAAATAAGTTTTCAAGAAGTTCTTAGAGCACTTACTTAACATTGTAGCAAATAAATTCTGAAAAGCTCATTTACAACTTTTTTCTGTGTTAAGGCACAGTGCAACTCACTACTGGTTTCCATTATTTTTCTTCGTTATATTTTCAAGCGAATTGAACATTCTGCCGTAGTTTATTGCACAATTAGTCCAACTAAATAAATTGAAAATTTCTATTGTCCATTGTTCCTAGATAAATGCTTTGTCTATGCGGAAGCTGCAAAATTTCAGAACATTGGTGAGAGGGATGTGAAAAACAAAACAGAAATGCATAACATTTTATTGTCTCAGTAAATTTTTATATTGAATGCTACTTCCACTCGTTAACTGGCTCAACCCTCGTGTTCGCAGCCTTGTATATGTTTTTTGTAGCACTAGGTGCGCTGTCTGCGAATTTGCGCGAATAAAGAAGCACGTCATTTTTAATCTGACGGAGAAAAAAAACTAAAAAAAAACCTACGTTGCCTACGTTGTACATGCACTGTACGGAAACACAAGTAGACAGAGTCCAAATTTGCATATATTTCGAAACAAGGATGCCTAAATTGTCGACTGAAAAACTGACATCATTATAATGAAGCCGAATAAAGCAATAAAAATGGCATGTTCTGTGTGAAAATATGATGAGCGTTAGCCTTGCGGTTCAGAAATTTCTGTTTAACGAAAAAAGATTCTAGAGGCCGTGTATTCTGGTATTCCTGAAAGCCAGTAGACAAGCGTATTTAAATTTACATTCGTGCCAAAATTATTGACTCGAGTTCCATCACAGTACATCTGAATGACTAAATCAGATTCAAAAGTGAGATGAAATGGCTGGCCGCGGCGTGTCTGTTGCCGCACACTCTAAAGCACGAGCATAGTGATCAACCGATGTGCTTTTCTATAACTTCATCCCTAAATGTAAGCAGGAGTTCTGCCACTCGCGGTGGTTGTTGCTAGCCTGATCGCTCCCTATTTTCCTAACTGTCGATTGTATGGTTTGTTTTCATATCAAATATTCACTTAATAATCTCTGCGCGTCCGGCTAGTAATGAAATGTTTATTTCTCTCACAGTTAAATTATAAAGTAACCTGCAAGAAAGGATGTAGGGCAAAAACATGCTTTGATGCAGCTTGAAGACCGCCCAGAGGTGGTTGATCACATGACAAGATCTTTAGAATAATCGAGAAGTCGACGTAGCTTCGTATAGGCAAAAGGGCTAATGGGTCGAACAGAACAGGGCCGGCCAACGCATGGTGCTTTCGGGCTCGCGCCAGGCCCGGACCTGAAAAACTGGCCCGTCCAGTGCTCTACTTTGGATAGTCTGATGAGCAGATTCCCATATAATTATGAAAGATTAAGTAGAACAGCTTAAGGCGTAACCTGCTTCCCTGTTCAAGCAAAAGGATCCAGTCAAGTTCTTTTCCCTTCTTACACTTAGAACGCGGTTGTATCTGCCCAGGATGAACAGTGTCGCGACCGATTGAATCTTTCGTAGTGCATTAATATGCAAAATAAATTCTAGGGATTTACGTGCCAAAACCACGATCTAATTATGAGGCACGCCGTAGTGGGGGACTTCGGAATAATTTAGACCACTTGGGGTTCTTTAGCGTGCACTCAGTGATGCATTAATATGCACACCAGAAAACGGATCCCGCACATGCCATGCCTACTCCAAAATTGGTGAAACTCGTTTGATACGCTGATTCTTTTACGATTTCGGCTCCGACTGTAAAACACCTACGTGTTTTAAACTTTGTTGCAAGAAGTGAAGGGCACGCCCTGCATTTCTAACTACGGTATTAACATGTTATGACCGAGAGCCATGCTCTAACAGCTTAAGACCTAATTATTTACTGGTGAATTACTTTTTATTTCTTGGCCACTTAAGACCACTTATATCTGATTTTGTGGTATTTTCTAGTGAAGCTAATGTGTACATATTTCTGTTTAGGGACATGCTATTAGTGACACATCACTTTTATACGAGCTTCAAGTCGGCCGCCAATAAAAGCAATGCCTCATTAGATGCCCTTACACACAGTACACAATTATCCACAAAAGTTGTATCTCGGTTCCAATAACATCAAACTTATTCTTAATAAAAACAAAACAAGAAATTTGGCAGAGACATTGAAAACTGCTTACGTGTGGGTATGCGAAATCGACATGGTCTCTTTGGTGAAATAATTGTCTTTCCGTGGCCGCGCAAGCTCTCCCCTGCGTTCTAACAGCGCCTCGGCGAGCCCAAATCAAAACGCGCCAAGCGTCTGAACGCTCAAAACTCGAAGGAGCGCTCCGCGGCATTTAATGTCATAATAATACATTATATTTTATTTAGTCGTTTTATACACTCATGACGTGGCGCCACCCCCTACCCATTGGCTGTGCCGTCATGTGCCTAACGACGCACGCACTAGGTTCAGTCAGCCAGATGGCTTCCACGTGACGTGCGCAATGACGCACGCACTATACACGCACTTCTAGTGAATCACAACCGTTCAGCCGCTGTAGCGTCGGGGGAGCGTGCTCGTCACGCGCCCCGGAGGCCCGGTTTCGAATCCCACCCAGATCAAAATTTGCCTATTTTTCTTTTCAAGGGGATTAATTTACTTTGTTTACATGAACCTTCCTGCTAAATTTGTCGTCAATTCGAGCATTTTTTGACGCGTTGTTACTCTTTGCCGTCGGCCATTTTTGGTAGCGTCATTCGGTCACGCCGCCGACTACCACGTCGCATTTTCACCTAATCGGGCATATAACACTTTCGCATTAAAAAAAGAATCGGCTCATCACGGAGCCTTGCGGCACACCAGACGTGGCAGCAACATCATCTGAGCGACTCCCATTCGAAACAGCTCTTCGACGTACTTACTTAACAACACGGAGTTAGCGCCTGTATATTCATAAAAGTATTTACGTGTTCAGAGTACCGCTAATCTTACCTGGTCAGCCTATTACCGCTAATCTCACCTGGTATATCGACATTAGTAGCAATGCGGATCGCACGTTGGTTTATTTGCTCCGGTACACTTATAGTGCCACCATCCTCTCTAAAATTACTGCTATAAAATCACTAATAGGAACAAAATTTGAGTATGCATCCAATGTGTGCAATTCCATTGCATTTATTATCTCATTAGAACTCAAAATTACTCCACTCGTTTTATAAGTTCAGCTTATGATCGAATAGCTACTCTAACCCCAAATAAAACTAAACTTGAATTTGTAACCCTTAAACTGATACAGTTGAACCCGGATATATCTAATCTGAAGGGGATCACAAAAAGTTCGTTATATAGGTAATTCGGTATATAAAATAATAGCCCCTCAGGTAAACGGTGCCTTACCGATTAGTGCATCCGAGAGCTGCTAACTGCACGCAACTCGGGGAAAAAAAAGCATGCACACTTTATTTACCCGCAAATAAATTGCTCGATCACTTTTAACTTCATTGAAAAGTCGAGCTAATTCTTTTCTTTACACTTGTAGCGGTCATCGCTTGCGGAAAATAAACTCGTGAATAGGCACTCAACCCACACGACGACGCCTCGAAAATTGGATAGAAGGAATGTTGACGTTCGAATAGCATGCGGGCTAGTCGAACAGCTCGACGAGGCTAAACTGACTGCCCAATCTCTTCTCCACCTCCAGGGGCCAGAATACCTCAAAGTGCACAAAGTGCACTATGAGGTCTTCTGCTTAGCGCCGCGTTCGATATGTCGAATGTGCTCGTGAACGGGCGTTCCATATACGCGTACACCAGCCCGATACATTTGCCTGTAATTTTCAAGGGGATTTTAGAGCTGTTCGATATACAGAATAATTCGTTATAAGTTGGTTTGCTACATCCGGGTACGACTGTATCCCCGTCACAGCATATATCGCATCGTATTGATCAGCTGTACAAAATACGTATCAGATTTAGTCACATTAACTTCCTTCAGCTCTTTCTGGCCTCGCACAGCCCTTGAATGGAATCGTCTCCCCCCCCCCCAAAAAAAAAAATCCTAAAGAGTACAATACACGCAAGTTTCATGCAACATCAACTAGCGTACGTTGTGTAATCATAATTTGTTAATTACTTACTATGTTCGTTTTTAATTCTATGTAATATCAGGCAATATGGCATAATTGTAAAGCTGCCTTCCTGGTGCGCCCTGCAGCTTTTTCCACGTACCACCGGCTAAAATTATATGATTAGAAAGTTACTTTTTAATTATTGCAATATTTGTTTAGCCTTCTCAACCCACTCTCTTCCGTAATGCCTTCGAGCGTGACGCGCAAATAAATAAATTATTAAACTGTAAAAAGTATTTCTTGGGTGAGAGGTGGTCCACTCCGGCAATGTTCCATCATCATCGTCAACATCATCATCAGCCTATCTTTATGTCCATGGCAGGACGAAGGCCTCTCCCAGCGATCTCCAATGACCCCTGTCCGGCGACTTATACAATATGTGCATCATTTAAAGCTAGATAGTTTAACACTAGATAGCTAAACTCACTTTTTCCTTCTGAAATAAATCAGTTGTCGCTCTTAGCCGCTCATTTTGTCTGTGCATGAAAGTCTCTCGTCTTCTTTCCTCAATTGACAACCTAATCAACGAGCTCTTGAAACTTATATCGCTTGGTAAATAAGTTGCTATGTGTTTTTGGACACACACTAAAATAAAAAAACGTACATTGTTTCATGAATGCAGTGGATGAAATTGCTACGAAAAGGTAAAGCCGTGTTATACATTTGAGCTTTTCATTACATGCCTATAGCCAGGAAGTTTATGCAAAGAAATGACTGTGTATTATTACATTCTCAAATTCCTACGGCATTTCCCGTATGTGGAGAAGCCAGTTTAACTTTAAATGAGTCACAATTCGACTTAGTGATGTTTCCACCATATATTTGATAGAGAGAAATGTGCATGACCAAGAGGAACATATGTTGGAGGACAAAATTCTTATCAAATTTTGCAACATAAACTATGTTTACTATCTGAACAGCATATTTCTACCCTGGAAAAGATAGGAAATTGAGATTAATCACATGCATCAAAGTTTGCATTGCGAGTATTATGAAGTACCGTTTCAGTTTTCTTTCTTGCAATTAATGATATTTGACAGTTGATGTGATGACTTCAATTTCCTGTTTTGCGTTGAGAATACTGGCACTGCACAAACTATATTTTTTGTCATAATACGGAATAGAGGCAGTAGAGTGCGGCTCATAGACACGTCGGGATGATGAGGTGTAATTTGTGGATGCATTTCTCACTATGGGTAATATAGGAGCCCCTTTCACACAAATATGTGTCTTGGTTCAGAACGCGTATTCTGAAAGTGGGCTGTTTGTCCGCACTTTCCGTGCAGCTACCGAAGTCACCGTGAAAGCCTTTCGCTGTTTAAAGGTTTAAGCCTTCTGAGGCCAAGCGCCTGAGATATACCCAAAGAACGTGCTCGTCCGGAACCAGGGCCGCCATTTTTGTAGCGATGCCTTTTGGATGCTCGTTCCTTTTCGCGATTTTCGCGCTTGGTCAGTGGTCAGAGCGACGGCCCGCTCACGTTATCAACGGGATCAGCCGATTTAAAACATCAAGGGCATTAGTCAGGCGGTGGTACCTAGGTGAAATGAACGCTCGAGAAAGATGGAATTGTACAGTCACTTTTTTAAAGCGCTGATAACGCTGCAAATTAAACCACAATAGAACTTCCTACACGGTATTTTTCCCAACAGCATAACAGAAGGCTAATCAGTACTGATATTATTAAACTTACAACTTTTTAACAGAGACACTCTCAGATGACTTTATATATATATACAATAAAGGGCTGTGTAATTTCCACCGTGACTTAACGTAGGTCCGTTCGCGTACTTCAAGTAATAATCCCAACCAGCCTACTCACATATAACGCATTACTAATCACAACTACCATGGCCTCGGCTACATCCCAAGAAGCAATTGCCTGCCTCTTCTCATTGCTAAAGACTCGGTAGGCGTAAGACAGGCTACAATTCGAATAGGAATGCGAAGTTTGGAATTAGTATACAACCTTCAGTGATACAGAACGTATGCATTACACTCGAGTCTGTCCAGAATCGGACAGTAACAATAATTTACTCTGACTATTCATTTCAGGTCAGTGTTATTAAACAAAAAGCATGCTGAGCTTCTATCGCTAGGTTTGCGTCGTGAAGTCGCCTGGCCTTGCACAAGTTCTACAATTCTACGCTCAAATATTCCATCATCAAGAGCTCGGCGCTTGTCATCATGTATAAGCTAAAAAGCAGCCTCGCCTTCAGAACGTATAGTGAATTTCTAGAAAATTGAAAGTGCGAAATTCAAGGGGGAAATTGACATGTCCTGTGGCACCACGGCAGTAAAGGGAACGTGTGACTTAGTGGGACCATATGAAAGGTCCAGCCGCTATTGTGTACTCACGCACAAGGAACAACACTTTTGTATTTTATTTACAGGCAGTAGACAGGATAAATGGTGTCAGTGGACGCTGGCGTCATCATGACAAAACCACCGTACCAATATGGGTCATGAACGATTCTAATAAGGGAACATTTCTGCAAACCCTCACGGTCCTTTCTCATGTTTCTTCAATTGTTCAAACGTGTTAAATTTAGGGTAGGAGAATATTCTCTTCTTGTTGCGCTACTGAGCACGAGATCACGGAATCGAATCCCGGCCGCGGCGGCCGCATTTCGATGGAGGCGAAATGCAAAAACGCAAGTGCGCTTGCGTAGTAGTGCACGTTAAATAACCCCACGTGGTAAAAGTTTTGCCGGAGCCCTCCACTACGGCGTGCCTCATAGTCCGCCATCTGTTTTCTGGGGTTTTGGCACGAAAAACGCCAGAAAGAAGAAGAAGAAGGAGAATGTTCTCAAAGAATTACTGAAGTATTGCAACAGTAATTATATCATGGGGCTGTGACCTCTTTCACCAATAGAGTTAGTCAATAACAGAATAGCAGAATGCTATTTCAACTTTTGTGATTGTAACCGAAAACAATGTCTTCTTGCACAACTTTGTAGGCATAACTCGGAAAGGGTCTGGTCTGTTATTCGAATTGTGCTCTATTTTTACACGACAGGCTACATTAACGCGTCCCGGTGTCTTTTCGTATAATTTCCAATACTCCTCTGCGTGCGTCGTGGTAAAATGATCTGAAGACCTTTAGTATTTCTGGAATTTCGTGAAGGCATATGGGAATGGTTCAAATGATCAGACACGAGCTCTGCATATTGAGGATAGACTGTTTATGTTTCAAGGTACCGGTTTGTATTAAGCAAACAAGCTTGTGCAATAACTCGGACAGCCTTCATTCGCACCGAGGATCAGGTACGCAAAAATCCTCCTTCTTCTTTCTAGGGTCTTACGTGCCAAAACCAGTTCTGATTATGAGGCACGCCGTAGTGGAGGGCTCCGAATTAATTTCGACCACCTGGGGTTCTTTAACGTGCACTACAACGCAAGCACACGGGCGTTTTTGCATTTCGCCTCCATCGAAATGCAGCCGCCGCGGCCGGGATTCGATCCCGCGATCTCGTGCTCAGCAGCGCAACCCCTTAGCTGACTGAGCCACCGCGGCGGGTACGCAAAAATCCTGCTTTGATATTTTCAACATACGCAAAAATCCTGCTTTGATATATTCAAAATATATTCACTCAAATAGCTTCAACGGCATTCCTTTGTAAGAATACTACGTCTATGGCTGCAGCCAACTTTCCTAGTTCTGTGTCTGAATTGCACAGACTGGGTACTATTTATTTTTATGGTACGTTTCAAGCTGCACTAGAGTCGCACAAGCACGCCTTTCCCATGACATAGCTGAAGAGGCAAAATATTTCTTAGTAACGCCGTCATAAATATTCGCCTTAAGATGAACTTTCAAAACACGTTACCTGAGTTTATTACCTAAAATACATTACACATAAAGTGCAAAGGGAGTTTGGCAGCTCGTTCGCCTTGTTTAAAAAAATCAGCCAGCTACTTTTTGAGGAAGACGTTGGTACAGTAGAAAGAAACGAAACAAGAACAGTAACTAAATCACCTGCATTTCGGAATATTCCATCTGGCGGAAAACCGCCAAACTAAGCCGTGACAAAGTGATAAAACAAAAGTGGCGCAGCTGGCTTCGAACCTAGGAACACAAGATCGTGGTATCAATTATCTTAATCTGTGGTCGCTCAAAACACTCGGCTATCGCATCGACGCGCTGCTGCAGGCAAAGACTAGGTTTATATATGTACCGCAATAAATTTCGCGAACTTGTTATGAAAACTGCAATTTTAGAACGACTTTTTTTGCCATTTCAAGAGCTGCTGCTGCAACTAGCTGAAAGCTGAGTCATTGAAGTAGATAACTCCCAAAGAATACGCCGATTGATACAATAGTTTCATCGCAAATTGCTGTTTACTGGCCAAAAAAGCCTCCAAATTTGGCCTTTTCCATACACTCCCATACTTCAAACTTCGCCCGCAATTTGGAACGGGTTTTCTGCCGTAAGTAATGGTGCCGCTTGCATGAAAGCATGGTGCCGCTTGCATGAAACGCCTAGAGCCTATTTCCACGGGAATATTTTGAAATATGACTTCTATGATTAGTTATTTGGGGAAAACGACGCTCTCCCATAGAAAACGCGCATGTTTTCACAACCGGCCGCTAAAGACGCTGTTCGGCGATGTTCCAACCTCCTGGTAATTGTCGGCAACCGAGGGGCCGCAGCGGAGCGCCAGAACGAGGAGACCAGCTCAGCAGGCTTTTAGAACGGACTGGCCCGTGCCGTGCTTGCGCCGCTAGCACGCGCCGCCCAACATTATTCTCCTCACCATTCGCAGCCGGCCCCAAAGCGCCGGCCGAGAGCGCCTACCTTAGCGTCCCCGCATAGGAGCGTCGGTGGGCGCTACAACATATAAATGATCTGCCGGCCAGAAGTTCTAGGCATATGCCTCTTCGCCGACGATTCCATTATCTACCGAACTACCCTACTATAATACCTTCGACGTTAATACTCTTCAGCAGGATTTACACATAACAGAAGAATGATTTTTAATACGTGGTTCATGACTCTTAATACTAATAAAACTTATACAGTCTCTTTCCCTCGACGCCAGTGGTAGCCTACCTTTAAATACGTTATTAACAACACAATAATTTCCCTTATTGATACTTTTAAATACTTTTGTATCCCCCTAATCCATGATCTTTCTTGGTCAGAGCATATACTGAAAATAAGCAACGAAGCTAACCGCGTTCTGGGTCACTTACGTCACGTCGATGTTTGAGACTTGCTACACCTGCAAAAGTACTTGCATACTTAACAATAGTGCGACCCAAATTGAAACACGCATGCGCAGTTTGGGACCCTTGTCTATCTGGCCTTTCTACCTACATGGAATGCATAAAAAGCGTGCCACCATATTTATTTATAATGATTAGTCCTGCAGCAGCAGAGTGTCCCAGCGAAAACTCGGCGCTAATCTCCACGGCTTAGAAGTGAGACGCAAAATCGCAAGGTTTATGCCAGCATCATAAATTATATTATGACGGATGTAGAATGGATTTATTTACAATGAAAGGGGCAGAGAAGACCTGGGACGGTCCGAAACAGCCGATGCCCGAAAAAACCTCGCGCCCCTTCTTCTATTCTCTTCCGGTGCAGCGTTACATTTCCCTCCGGGTTAGACGAAGCTCACCTAGCGAGTCAGAGTTCGCGTTCATGGTACGGCTTCAGCCGTGCGACGTGCACGACTTGCGTCTTGCGTGAACGGCGGTTATCAGCCGTCAGTTTAGCGATGACGTAGGTCACTTCACTCAAGCATCGCAGAATGACGAACGGGCCCGAATAGTTGGCAAGAAGCTTTTGACGCAGTCCCCTTTTCCGAACCGGTGTCCACAGCCACACGAAGTCACCGGTGGCAAATCTGACCGGCAAGTTTTGTGCGTCGTAGCGAGCCTTAGCATGAGCATGCGACGATAGAGTTCTGAGCCGGGCAAGTCGGCGTGCTTCTTTGGCACGACACAATATCTGCGCGACAGAAGCATCTTCGTTAGGTGAAAGAGGAAGTATGGTGTCGAGAAAACTTTGAGGATGGCGAGCATAGAGGAGAAAGAAAAGTGCGCATCATGTGACTTCATGTTTGGCTGTGCTAAATGCATACGTGATGAACGGTAATACGGTATCCCAGGTCTTATGATCGACTGAGACATACATTGAAAGCATGTTGACGAGTGTACGATTGGTGCGCTCGGTTAGACCATTGGTTTGCGGATGGTAAGGCGTAGAATGGCGATATTGTGTTCCACAAAGGCGTAGTAACTCTTCCACGACGTCAGCGGTGAACTGCCGGCCGCGATCACTTATCACCACACGGGGGGCCCCGTGGCGGATGATAATCGAATGCAGAAGAAACCCCGAAACATCGGCTGCTGTAGCTGCGACAAGTGCCATTGTTTCAACATACCGTGTTAAATAATCCACGCACACGATGATCCAGCGGCAGCCGGTGGAAGACTTCGGGAAGGGACCGAGTAAATCTATACCCACTTTCTCAAAAGGTGAAGTCGGCGGTCCAACTGGTTGCAGCGTTCCTGCAGGAGCTGTACGTAGTCGGTTGTTTGTGGCGTTGGCATACATCACAGCTGGCGACATACTGTTTGGTTGTCTTCCACGATTGAGGCCAATAGAAACGTTGTTGGAGTCGATGGAGCGTTCTAGCGAATCTAAGGTGCCCGGATGTAAGGTCGTCGTGCATGGCTCGAAGTACCGCAAGGCGCAGGCATTCTGGGACGACGAGGAGCAGTGGAGCACCATTGTTAGAATAATTATTGTGGTAGAGCAGACCGTCCTGAAGCACAAATGGTGTAGGTCGTTCGAATCGGTGAGTCGCATCAATAATCGGTTTTAGTGAAGGGTCGCGCAGTTGTTCGTTCTGGAAGACGGCGAAGTCAGGAAAGTCGGATGAGATGGCAGTTAGGTAGTCGTCGAAATCGTCATCATCAGTGCCGTTGCTTTGAGAGGGTAGACGAGATAAGCAGTCGGCATCTGTGTGGCACCGACCGCTCTTGTGAGCAACGGAAAAGTTGTATTCTTGGAGCCGCAAGGCCCACCAAGCCAACCGGACAGCTGGGTCACGCAGTCCAACGAGCCAGCAGAGAGAATGATGGTCGGTAACAATCTTGAAATGGCGACCGTATAAATATGGTCTGAACTTGTGGATGGCGAAAACAACAGCAAGACATTCCAGTTCCGTGACTGTATAATTTCTCTCTGCTTTCGTCAGAGTACGACTTGCGTAGGCAACGACATGTTGGCGAGTGTCGTGAAACTGGACGAGCACAGCACCAACGCCCACACCACTTGCATCAGTATGCAGTTCGGTGACCACCTCCGGATCGAAATGGCGGAGAAGTGGCCCAGAGATGAGCAAAAACTTCAGCTGCTCGAAGGCAGCCTCGCACTTAGTGGATGATACGTAGGGAGTGTCCTTGCGAAGCAGGTTAGTCAGGGGACCAGCAAGCTGGGCGAAGTCTTTAATAAACCTGCGAAAATAAGAACAAAGGCCCAGGATATTTCTGAGGTCTTTCACTGTATTCGGCTGCATAAAGTTGCGAACAGCAGAAATCTTTTGGGGGTCTGGCCGCATGCCGTCCTTGTCGACGAGATATCCCAGCACAAGGGCTTGACGCTCACCAAAATGGCACTTAGAGTTTAAAATAAGGCCAGCCTGTTGGATGCAGTCCAAAACAACGCCGAGCCGCTGGTGGTGCTTGTAGAATGCTCGGCCGAAAATAATCACATCGTCTAAATAACACATGCAGGTCTCCCATTTGAGACCGCGGAGGATGGAGTCTATAAACCGCTCGAAGGTTGCTGGGGCATCGCATAAGCCAAACGGCATGACGTTGAACTCAAAGAGTCCGTCAGACGTCACAAAAGCGGTCTTTTCTCTGTCAGACGGGTGCATCGGTATCTGCCAGTATCCGGACCGGAGGTCAACCTACGAAAAGTACGAGGCGGAGTGAAGGCAGTCTACAGCAACGTCGATTCGCGGTAAGGGATACACGTCTTTCTCTTTGACGGCATTCAGGCGGTGGTAATCGACACAAAATCTCCAGGAGTTGTCTTTCTTTTTCACTAGTATAACAGGAGCTGCCCAAGGACTGCAAGACTCCTGAATAACGTCTTTCTGCAGCACGTCTTCGACGTGTTCGGTGATCACTTTTCTTTCCGTCGGAGATACGCGATAGGGTTTCTGGCGTATCGGAGTCGCTTGCGCAGTATTTATGCGATGTTGCATGCGGGATTCCGGCAACATCCGAGAACGCTCGCCTTGAGCAAAATCAAAGACTGACGTGTGGCAGGCAAGCACTTGTAAGAGTACATCTTGCTCGGAAGACGGCAACGCCTTGTTTATCATACGTCGCAAGTCATCCGAAAAGTTCGGCAATGGAGGACGGATGTCTGAAGACGCTGCAACTGTTCGTACTTCAAGTGTGACTTGCTCCTCAAATGTTCCCAATTTAAGTACGGCAGGCAGGGCAACAGGCTCAATAGAAGCGTTGACTGCCCACAAGAAAGCACGCCCGTCGATGGCTTGAACAATAGATCAGGGAACCAACACAGTCTTCTTAAGCGCGTTGTTGTGGTGTGGCTCGACAAGACCGCAGCATGATCCCATCCGGACACGTGAAGAACACACGGGAACAAACATGGCTGTGCGACCAGGCAGGAACACATCTTGAGACAGCGTAAACACGTCGGCTTGATCAGTCTGCAAATCATCAAGTATGGCGCTTGGTAGCGTGCTCCGTAATAAAATCTCTGCAGTCCCGCAGTCAAGGGTAGCACTTCATCCATGTAGGAAATCTATGCCTAAAATAACATCATGAGTTGCGTGGAGCAACACAGTGAACTCGGTTCTAAAACTCTGTCCGCCAATCGCAACCAAAACCGAACAAACACCAACAGGTCGCAGCATTTCACCTCCAACTCCACGAAAATTTTGTTTGCGATCCCACGTGAACCTAACTTTGAAGCGGAGGCTCATAACATAACAGCTTATTTTTGAAGCGGAGGCTCATAACAGAAATAGCGGCACCAGTATCGCCAAGAGCAGTAGTTTGTACACCGTCTATATATACACACACCTTGTTCTTCAGCATCACAACAGACGGAAGAATTGGCGAGTCTGACCGTCCCGCGACCGCACCTCCATCGGCCGCACCAGCTAGTTTCCCAGCTGCGGCGGGGAAGGCGACCGATGACGGCGCGGGGATGGCGAACGACGCAGTCGGGTTGGTGGCGGTGTAAGGCTGCGCTCGGAGACAGGGGACTCATCGCGCGATTGGTATGGCCACTGCTGTCACAGAGGATGGACTCCGAATTGCGCAGACGCGTCTTCGTGCTGACGAGCTGGGTACGCCGAAAAACGTGGCACTCGCTGCGGGCGGCGGCGACAATAGCGCGCAATATGTCCTCGGGAACCGCAGGCGTAGCAGACAGGGACGTCGCGGTTGGAACTAAATGGAGCAGCTACATTTGGCGCCGGGTATGATTCCGCACACGCATGTCGTGGCATCGAGTATTCTGCAGGAACACGTCGAGATGTTGGGTATCCGCAGTATCACGACGGATTGGTGAGGTCTGGCGGCGACTGAGATTCGCCGGGAGGGACCGAAAGCTCGTGTTGTTTAAGTGTGGTTCTTCCGATGGCGGTCGGCGCTCAATGCGACGTTCTCGCGACCAGGATGGCGGTGTATCGGGAAAGCACTCGTCAAACGCACACTGATAACCAGCGTCTACTCCCTGAAGTCGTGCTAGCTCATCTTGAACCACTCGACGGACGATCGAGGCGATGTCCTCGCAGGCAGCGACGTTCATAATTGCAACCGTGGTAACGTTGTCCAAGCGCCCGAACTTCAGTAGGATCCTGCGGGTCTTCAGAGCTTCGAACGCGCGACATTGCTGCCGGAATTCGGAAGGAGTGTTCAGGTTTTCTTTCGTGATTAGAAAATTGTACACGTCTTCGGCGATGCCTTCTAACAGGAGTCCCACTTTGTCTTCATCGGACATGTTCGCGTTCACAATTCCGCATAGCTTTAATATTTCTTCAATGTACGTTGTGCACGTTGCGCGAGGCAGTTGCGCTCTGCGCGAGAGCGTGTGTTCCGCTTTCTTCTTTTTGAAATTCGAGTCGCCAAAGCAGGCTTTCAGTTCCTGGACAAAAGTTTCCCAAGTAGTGAGCATATGTTCATGATTGTCAAACCAAAGTAGCGCGGTACCGGCGAGAAAAAATGCAACCTTCACAAGCTGCGCGGACGTGCTCGACCCGTTGTGGCAGCTTACTCTTTCATAGTGCCTCAGCGAGTCATCCAAGTCTTCATCTGTTTTACCGGAGAATATGCGTGGTTCCGGCGTCCAGTAACTCGGTTGCCTTGCTCTCAGGCTGACTTGATCGATGCCCTCTTCGGCGGTGTTCATTGACCGGCCTGCTTGGGCGTCAGCCATGCTTGTTCGCTCTGGTGGTAGTCCGGCCAGGCGTCTACTTCTGCGAAGTTCTGGAAGGACTGGGTGGTCCAGGGCATCCAGTACCCCACACCTCCACCACTTGTGACGGATGTATACTATAGAATGGATTTATTTACAATGAAAGGGGCAGAGAAGACATGGGACGGTTCGAAACAGCCGATACCAGAAAAAACCTCGCGCCACTTCTTCTTCTTCTATTCTCTTCCGGTGCGGCGTTACAATATCACTCATCTACCAGTTAAACTGCAATCTCGCCCGAACATGGTCAATCTTAGCGCATACATCACGAGAAAGCCGTGTATCCTCCACCCGCGCATACTTTTTCGCATCATAAGTCCTTTTTCGCCCAGACAGCTGTAGGGGCTAGAATGATCCGACGGAGCACGCTGTGCACCACTCCAGAACAGCGCACTTCCAAATTAAGCCACTGTGATGAACTGATAGATAAATAAATTAATTAATAAACATAGTTTGCACATGACGTCATATCGGTCGTCCGTCCTGACCGTCTGCCATTATTAGGTGCCACGCTTCTATCGCGCTCTGCGTTCGCCATTTGGATCGCCGCCTACAGGCTCGCAAGTTTATGATCCTAGAACCTGTGCGATGGAGCAATGTAGAAGCCCCGAATTTAGCCCTTCACATATAGACGAGTATCGGGGCCAACGCTGGATTGCTATAACGAAAGTCGAAATGGGGGACGGCGGGGACCTGCTCAGATTGCGACTTCGGATTCCGAGGTGCTGCCAGCCACGACACATGTGGATATGAATCTAATTACCTCGTGATGCCCCTCATCTACGTCACTTTACAAGAAATGAAGGTCTACTAATCGATGTATGTACTGTAGTGAAGCGTTGGAACTCTGAAGTGGCTCGTCCGCTCCAGCGCCTTGAAGTGTGTCTCCTTCTCCAGTACCTTCTAGTGGGTCGTTTCCTTCGGCTCTCGAGCGCCGCTCGTGCTAAGAGTCCGTGCTGCGCTTTTTGGACAGTCGCCCTGGCGCTGCTTCAAGTGCCGTCCAATAAACATCCTTATAAATTGGTGGAGAATGATGTACCCTCAAAACCGCTCTGAAGCCCCTTCGATGCCCCTGGATCTTCGATCCCGTGCATTACTATCTGTCAGGCCGCAAGACGCCTCCCAGCAAACACCTCCTCCTCCACCACCCGCATGTCCCGGTGTCCCTCTTCAACGCGACCCACATATCTTCACTGGCGCGGATGGCACCGACGTGGAGGACTGGCTCGCTATCTACGAGCGCGTGAGCGTACCTAACAAATGGGACGAGGTAGGAAAATTGAGCAACTTGGTCTTTCACCTGGCGGGAGTAGCAAGTCTGTGGTACAACAACCACGAATCCGATTTCCCGACCTGGTCCGCTTTCAATACTGCCATTATCGGCATGTTTGGCCGCCCTGCCGTTCGTAAGCTACAAGCAGAACAGAGTTTGCGCGAACGAGCTCAGCAGGCTGGGGAATCTTTCACCAGTTATATAGAGGACATTCTGGACTTGTGCAAGAAAACCAACGCGATCATGTTCGAGTTGGATAAGATCAAAAATCGCCAGCACGCCAGCTCTCTCTGCTGCTCTTTGCTCACCCGCAGCAAGTGGAACAGCCATCAACCACACTTCCGCCTCCCCTCCGCTGAGTAATTGAACAGGAAATCGCCGAAGTCATGCCCGAATATCACCAGCGTCCTCCGGCACCGGCGCCACTTAGCTACGCTCAAGTTGTCGCCAGGCCGGCCCAAGCAATCTCTGCGGCTCACCCGTTTAGTTGCGCCGAAGCCGTCGCTGGACCTCGGTCGTTCGAAGCGGTTGTGCCACCTACGTACGCCGATGTCACTAGGCTCCGTCTGCAGCCCTTCATGCAGGCATATCAGCAGCCGCTACTTCCATCGCGTCCTGAACCATGGGTGGGACCCTCTCCGGCAAATCGTTGGCGCACTGCCGACAACCGTCCCATATGCTTTGCGTGCGGTTAAGCCGGCCACGCTGCACGTTTTTGCAAACGCGTGCAGCCGCCTCGAGTCGCATCACCCGTCATGAGCCAGTCCAGCCGCCATAATTACGAACCACCGCCGCCTGTGTTACCGAAGTTCCGCCCAGCTCCATCTACCCGCCGTTCACCGTCTCCGCGGCGTCGCTCATTGTCGCTGATGCGGCCACGTCAAGTCGCACGAGATCGGGAAAACTAGTCATCACAGTCCACGAGGCAAGGGCTGCGACACTATCGAACTGTGAAAGCCCTCAGCAGAGACCATCGAACATAATAGACGTGTTTGTAGACGGTGTTCGCGTATCTTCCCTTATAGACACTGGAGCCGCCGTATCCGTTATGGACGCCAAACTTAGCGGTTTCCTACGAAAAGTGACGACGCAACTTTCGGGGTTATCTCTTCGTACGGCTAGCGCCCAAAGTATTCACCCAACCGCAGTATGCACAGCTCGCGTTGTCATTCGGGACGCCATGTATGCCGTCGAATTCATCATCATTCCTGCATGCTCGCACGACATCATCCTGGGATGGGAGTTTCTCTCCCGCCACAACGCCGTCATTCATTGCACACCCGCCGAAATAGAACTCTCGCCGCTCTCAGAGATGACGCCGGTGGACAGACCATCGCTTTCCAACAATATTCTCGTCACAGACGATGCCCAAGTGCCACCGAACGCGTCAGCGGCTGTGTCAGTGTACTGCGACGGTCTCTGCGACACCATTGCAATCCTTTCGCCATCTGGCCGTGTTCGCAATAAGAAAGGATTGTTGGTCCCCTTTGCCACAGTGCAAATCACTCACGGTGACATTGCTATTTTTGTTAGCAATCCACCCCCATATACTGCCACATTGTGGCGAGGGTAATGTCTCGGCAGAGTGGAACCCCTCGAAGGCGCACTAGTTGTGGACGCACCCGATGACACGCACTGGCCCAGCTCCTGTACGCTCAGTGCTGTTTCGAAGTCTGATTCGTCGCCCAAAGATGTATTTGGCTCCTCCATCGATGATAACCTTACGCCGGTCCAGCGTTGACAGCTTCTGTGCCTGTTGGAAGAATTTCGCCCATCTTTCGACGTAGCGCAGACTTCCCTGGGCCGCACGTCCACTGTCACGCATGGCATCAACACTGGCTCCCAACCGCCACTGCGGCAACGTCCATATCGCGTATCTCCTGCAGAGTGTCGTGTAATTAACGAGCAAGTCGACGACATGCTTCGACGGGATCTTATTAGACCATCAAACAGTCCCTGGACGTCTCCGGTCGTTGTTGTTGCGAAGAAGGACGGTTCCGTACGGTTCTGTGTGGACTACCGATGGCTGAACAAGATAACCCGCAAGTACGTCTATCCGCTGCCACGAATAGACGACGCGATTGACAGCCTCCGAGGAGCTTAATTCTTTTCATCGCTCGATTTGCGCTCAGGTTACTGGCAAGTCTCTATCGCTGAGGGCACTCGACCGAAGACAGCCTTCGTCACGCCCGACGGCTTGTACGAATTCAACTTCATGCCGTTCGGACTGTGTAATGCGCCCGCGAACTTCGAGCGCATGATGGATCTTGCGCAACCTGAAATGGCACACGTGCTTGTGCTACGTCGACGACGTCGTCGTTTTCGCTCTGGACTTCTCCACGCATCTTCAACGCCTCCGGGATGTTTTGTCGCGTTTGAGCAACGCCGGCCTACAGTTGAACCTAAAGAAGTGCCGATTTGCAGCACGGCAGCTGACAATACTAGGCTACGTCGTGTCCAAGGATGGAATTTTCCCAGATGCTGCCAAGCTTCGGGCCGTAGCCGAGTTCCCCAGACCTACGTCCGTCAAAGAACTGCGCAGTTTCGTAGGACTGTGTTCCTACTTTCGACGTTTCATTCGAAACTTCGCCACTATTATATCGCAACTGACGAAGCTCAACTGACGAAATGGCGCGGTCCTTGCGCAGCTTAAACCAGGGTTCCCTGAATATGTCGTGGCGTATGCAAGTTGTACGCTTACTAAAGCCGAGGCCAACTAGACCGCCTCCGAAAAAGAATGCCTGGCGATCATCTGGGCCCTTACGAAGTTTCGCCCTTATTTGTATGGTCGCCCGTTCGATGTCGTTACTGACCACCGTGCATTATGCTGGCTGTCGTCATTGAAGGATCCCTCAGGCCGTCTCGCCCGTTGGGCACTTCGTCTGCAGGACTACGACATCCGCGTGCTCTACCGCAACGGACGCCAACATGCCGGCGCCGACGCCCTCTCGCGCTCCACCTTACCCGATGACAACGCCCGCTGCTCAGGAACTCCGCTGGCCGTTTCTTCCATCGACCTTTACACCATCGCTACAGAACAGCGCAAGGACCAATGGATTGTCTCGCTGATAGACTTGCTCACTGATCCGTCGGCAACTCCACCCACTCGCGCATTGCATCGTCAAGCCCATCATTTCGCCATTCGCGACGAGCTACTTCACCGACGCAATTACAGCGCCGACGGCCGCCAGTGGTTACTGGTAGTACCCCGCAGTCTCCGTTTTAAAATATTCGAATCGTTCCACTCTGATCCGCAGTGTGCACACTCTGAGGTATACAAAACTTACCACCGAATTCGACAACGGTACTTTTGGCGGGGAATGTACCAGTACGTGCAGAAATTTGTTTGCTCCTGCCTCGATTGCCAGCGCCGGAAATCTTCGCCGAACCTCTTGCGAGCAGGTCTACAACCTTTACCATGTCCTAACCGGCCATTTGGGTGCGTTGGCATCGATTTATACGGACCTCTTCCTCTGACGTCGGCTGGTAACCGCTGGGCCATCGTCGCTGTTGTCCATCTCACGCGATACGCCGAAACTGCCGCCCTTCCAGCGGCTACAGCACGAGACGTTGCCTCCTTCCTGCTCCACCGATTCATACTGCGTCACGGTCCACCCCAGGAGCTACTAAGCGATCGAGGCCGTGTCTTCTCGTCGGAAGTCGTTGAAGCCATTCTCAAAGAGTGTCACGTCGTTCACCGCAAAACTACTGCTTACCAACCGCAGACAAACGGTCTCACAGAGCGATTTAACCGCACGCTCGGCGACATGCTCTCAATGTACATCGCCGCCGACCACACGAATTGGGATGCCATTCTGCCCTTCATCGCCTACGCCTACAATACCGCCCCTCAGAGTACTACTGGCTTCTCACCGTTCTTCTTATTGTACGGCCGCCACCCGTCGCACATGATCGACACGATCCTTCCATACAAGCCAGACACGTCTGAGTATACACCTATATCTGCCACAGCCAGAGATGCTGAAGAGTGTCGCGACCTTGTCCGGACGCGTATTTGGAATATCCGCATGGCAACCGCAGAGCCGCGCTATTGGCTTACACGCCTGCGGGGCACTGTGATGTCACTCCTAGCAACGGCGCCAAGCGACTACTCTCGTTCTCGGTGATTTATCGCCTGGCTCTTCTTCCCCAGCGCCACGGCTATGCCACGGCCGCTCGATCGAGTGGCCGTCTGATCGGACTGTTTTTCTCCAAGTGTTTTGTTTTTAACCGCTGTACGGACGTGTTCTGCGGCTAGTGTCACGCTTGACTTTTTTTTCCTCCGGCTGTGCGCACGTGGGTGATGGGACTGTTTTTTGTTTTTTTCTCGCTTTCTCCAAGTGTTTTGTGTTTAACGGCTGTACGTGCGTGTTCTGCGACTAGTGGTAGGCCTGACTTCTTTTCTTCTGGCTGTGGATATAAATAAGTGAATATAAACAAGTGAATGTAAATGGTACGTGTCGTCCTCTAGAATCTTGAAACCTGATAAATCAGTATTTCTTCGCGTCACCAATAAAAAGGAGCCCGTAGATTACACATGGTTATCAACAGTGCGGCGATAAATGAAGTTAGCGAGTACGTGTATTTCACGGTGACGATTACCCGTACGCTTTCATATTCTACGCGCACCAAAAACACTTGCTCCTATCCTAGCTCCATTTCTGCCGCAAGTTGTATCTGTTGAAGTAAGGTTCTTGACGTATAATATCTTCCCAAAACTAGAGTATGCGTCTGTCACGAGAACTACCCTTACACAGTAAAGACACTAAAACACTAGAAAAGGTGCAATGACTGTCTGTTCACTTCATTTTCAAGAAATATAAATGTACTAGCTCACAAAACTTACCGGTCATTTAATCTTGCGTCTTTCCTTCGTGTTTGTAAATTAGGTATGTTAGTGTCATGCATATATGACGATAATTATTTTTCCCCCCACGGTCAAAGAGTTGAATGTATTACCGGCGCAAATTTTCATATATGAATGTTCAAGTGTTTCCCAGCACCCAGTCAGGTCAGTCTTTTATATGCAGGTCTATTCGCCTGTATCGCGGCATATTTGTTTATTTTTTCTGTCAAGCACGTGTTGTACGCACATTCAACTTTCATCATGTTATGCTCTTTTTCTTATAGTGCTTTTGCTCTGAGCAGTGTTCTTTTGCGACACTGCCAATGGTTTTGTAGAGCTGGCACGTGTGACTGGTGGTTTTACCTTGTATGCTTTCATTGCACATTTAGCCATGTAAACTTATTTACAGTAACTGAATAGGGTCTAGGTGCGAGCTAGTTGGTACGACACCTTCATATTGAAACAGCGCTTAAAAAACACGGATGAGAGATGAACACAATGACGATAGCTGTTATTTCTCGATTGATGTTCAGTTCGATTATTTTCACTACCGCTATGATGGCATATGGGAAATGTTGAAATGCATCCCTACCTGCTTCGTATTAGAGTTTAACTGTAATTTACGTGCCCGACTATAATTTAACATGGATTTTACGCGCCTAACACACAATATATTTGAGGCACGCCATTGTGAGGTATCTATTTCGACCACCAACCTCTTAAACCGGTACCCAATGCCCTGAACACGAACGCTTCTTTATCTCCTTGGCTTATTTGGCGGCAGTATATCCCTCATAAATAAATAAATAAATAAATAAATAAATAAATAAATAAATAAATAAATAAATAAATAAATAAATAAATAAATAAAAACCTCATAGGCCTGCGCGGCACACGCAGCACAGTCACAGCGTAAGCTGGTGGAGCGGCTCAAGAGTGACTGAGTGAACTTTATTTGGTCCACGATAGACGCGAGTAAACTCGACGTCACCTGGCTAGGCCCACTCGGGGACCATCAGGTCAAACCTGACGGCCCTCTCATGGGCCCTCTGGACTGCCAGGATTTGGGAGGTCTGATCTTGGGCGTTAATAAGCGTAGCTCAAATTTCGGGACCATGCAAAACAGCGTCTTAGCGGGAAAGTCTCTTCGCCTCGTTTTGACGAGAACGATCTGAACTGTCCGCCCGGCGTCGACGGCGAGCTGCGGCTTGTAATGCTCTCTGCACAGCAGTCTGCTGACCCCGATGATGCCTCGTTGAAACCGCGCACGTAGCTCTACGATTCGCTTCGTCAGCAACGGTTCGTACCTTGCGAGGAGACGCCATAACGTGTACCGAGGAGGTATCCAGAATACGTGACGCACATCTCACACCCCTTGACCCGTGGTACGGTACGTTGTTGTTGTTGACCATGCCGTACTTATGTCACACTGACGTAAGTACGGCATGGTCTCTGCCCGAAGGCTGCAGACGGCTGCATCGGCGTTCCCCCACTTTCTACGCAACTATTTGCCGTGTACTCTACATTCTTCTTAACGGCGCGATAAAGTGGCACCCGTCAGAGAAAACGACGCACACAAACGCTATCCACCGTTTTTGTGCAAAAAAAGGAAGGCGCGGTGGTGTCTTCAACAAATATTTCAGCAATCTACACTAATATTCTGTTTGCGTTATGCATGTATATATATATATATATATATATATATATATATATATATATACGTGCTTTGAGCAACATTTGAGTGCCACCTGATAAATGCAAAAGGGAGACGCATACAACATGATGCGCTTAACTGCGAAGTCGATGGGGAGCTAGTACAGCAACTTTATTCTTGCTTTTGTCCTTCGTCTACGTCTCCAGTTTAGCCTTGTCTGCTGGTGCTAAATGTTATTCAAGTTCGAATACGAACACGCTGATCACAGAGTAGTACCTGTGGGGAGCTTAATTAAACAATAGGGCTGTGTCCTAGGAAGGAGTTGGATGTCAGCGCAAAAGAAAGTGTGCCTTAGCGACAATAAAAAAAGAAAGAAAAGAAGTAATAGAAAACAGATCCAACAAGAATGATATAATCTCATAAGTGAGGCTTTCGGAAAGGGGGTAAATAAACGCCACGCAACTGAGTATATACTGCGAAGCGTTTTGCAATATAGAGATTACCTGGCTGCCAGTGAATACTGCAAGGCGCGGGAACCCCACTGTGTGACCCACGTGACCGCGCAATTACTTTGTCAACTGGATTATCCCCCCTTGGCTGTATCCAGGCTCGCCTCGCCGACTAGAACGGGCCGACCGTGGTACAGTAACTGCACTTTGCTCGGTTAACGACAGGCCAAGCAGATGCGCCAAACCCCAAACTCTAGGAACGTAGGCATAAAAAGATTTGCTATAATAAAGTAATTGTGCTCTTGATGACGTATATTTGTTGCAATGAGGATACTTAGGTACTATGCAAAGGAGGGTGTTTGCGCAGAAAGGTTCGCTTTAAAAGTAGTCACCGCAAATTTTCGCTCTACGAAGGAGCCGCACTTGAGAATGCGCACACGTTGGTTCGCATAGGAGACACTGAGAATAGATTGACTTCAATAGCCGCCTTGCCTTCCATGTACGTCGTTTGTGTGGAGGATCACCAGACTGAACTTTCCTTCCCCTGCGACGATGTTGAAGAGCACGCAGCAGCAAGCGTACCACACGGTAGACTGCATCCTGTAGGTCCCCGTTTTGATCCTAAAGGGTGTGAGGGAGCATTTTATAGTTCCTAGCAATAGGCTCACTCATGTGCTGTATTAAGACGAGAATCTCTGGTATGTTTAAGTTACTACACTAGGCATGCATGACGACACCCGGCAGCAGTGACAATGTGACACAGAAAACACATTGGCGTTAGAAGAAATAAAAGGTGGCGCGATGGGTCGGAATGAAAAACAACGAGCAGTGGTGTCAACTCGTATGCTTGAAAAGGCCACCTTGTGCCCAACATCCCAGATCAGATAAGGGTTGTCGATTAACGAAAGGGCGGTGGGGCGAGTGTCATCACGCGCCTATGGTCAAACACAAAGTGAGGGTCAGCAGGGCTCACACATAGGTTGGGACAGCGCACGTGTCCTTGCAAGACAAAGAAATGCCCGAAAATGCGGAACCAAACGTGCTGATGATTTGTATTTCCATCCATTTCGAAATGGGGCGTCGACCTACAGTCCCTTTGCCCGCTAGAGGTAATAGCTTTCCGTCGGGCGAGGAAGAAATGTCGCGCCCGATAAAGTGAAGGTAGCGCGAAACAAAAGGACAGAAGGCCTTTCCTCCCCTCTGTCTTGTGCTAGCCTGCGGTGCTTGATTGCGCCGCATTCGCATGCTGCGGAACAATTTGGAGACGTTTTAGATCGTTCTCCGAGCAATTTGCTTGATGCCATAAGGTCGTCAGCATTCTGTGGGTGCAGCAAATACACTTGGAGTAAATTTCTCCTTGCTTCGCAAACATCCGACTGCATCATCAGCTACTTATTGTGAACTATTTTGGCTGTGTCGGTTTTCACTCGACTAAAAGCACTGGCATAGGTTAATTGTTAGCGTGAATTGAAAAAAGTACGCTCACCATATTATGGCTTGGCGTGTGAACTGAAACATAAGAGTGCTCGTGCACGCCGAACGCAATGCATATTTGATATATCTATATAAGCGCCAATCGTTATAGAACATTTGCGACTGCCATTGGCATCTTTCTCAAACATCTCAAGTCCTTCATGCTATGTATACGTTGGCCTCCTCTATGAGACCGATGGCATGGCTAAACACAGCAATTACTGCGGTTATTGATTGGTAAACCGGGATGATACATATAATGTGCTTCGCAAGACAGGGGTAAATGGAGATCACACAGAGAGGCTTTCGTCCTGCAATGGACATAAATATAGGCTTATTATTATTATTATTATTATTATATTATTATTATTATTATTATTATTATTATTTCATTTTTTTTCTTTGTCTTTCTGTCTCATCAACATCTTTTTATTTACCGTTTGTATTATGTTCATGGCACGGTCCTTACAAGCCAATTGAGGCTTAGACCGGCCTGTTTGTGTTGCTCTGTATTTTTTTGTGAATAAACATTATTATTATTATTATTATTATTATTATTATTATTATTATTATGACGGCGCTCTCGTCCTTCCGATTGCTGTTCCGTCTTCGTCTTTCCTCGATCTGTCGGCGCTGCTCCTCTTCACTGAGTGATACTTTCTAAGGCGACCCATACTGGCCCATACTCCCGACCACGGTGGAAGAATATTTAGGTGTTGACACTGCGCGCGAGCGAGCGTCCAGATTATGTTCGGCAGCGCGCGGGCGCACCGAGTAGCTCTGCTGCGAGCAGATAGAGGGCGCCGCGGCCAGCGGTCCCAGGTTAGCGGCGCCGGCGGCTTGGCATTCCTCTGCCTCCGCTAAATTTTCGTTCGTAGTGAGTGAGCAAATCTCAAAGCGCGAAAAAAAATCGTTATTTCACATTAAAGTGATAAGTGTACCAGGCTTCGCTAACATGAAGGTTCCTTGTGCAGGGCGTGGATGACGTCAACACGGATCAATCGGGCAGCACTCAACGCCCTCTGAAGTTACCCTCGCGCGCGCAATTTGTTTCGTCCGGTCTAGCGGTTCATCCGAAGCATAAAAAAAAACGAAAGTGTTAGCCCACGTGCTACCCCTCGATCAGAAGAAAATAGTGACTGCACCAGAAAATGTATTTCATGCTTATCGCTGCTTCCATTCACACTCAGAAAAGCGTTCAATCATCGTTGCGCGAATTCATTGTGGCCGCGATATAAATTAAGAAATGAAACGACGCAAGCTAGCGATATGCAATGCACTAGAGCAAAGTGGCTGTTCGTGCCTAGAACTTAAGATGAGAATGCACATCAGCTATGTAAAAACTCTTTAAAATGGGAATTTATTAGGCGGGACGAAGGCAGCCGTCCTATCTTGGATTACAGCATCGCTAATACAGTTTACTGTTGAAAACCTGAGCAAATGCCTTTTTTATTCCAGTTCCACTTAACATAGACCGTGTATATTATTCATTGGGCTTTCGTCCATTGAGGACTGAGTGACTCTTGCAGGATCTAAAAAAGAAGAGGTAACTTTCTTTTTTCTTAAATTGCATATGAGAATGTGCCAATGTAAGCGTGTTTGACAATGCATGCGACAGCCTGTTCACAAATACACTTACACCCACCACACAATAATCCCATAGACCTTTTTTTTTAGCATAGACACAATACGAAAAAACTTGTGCACGAAGCAGCTCGATAATTTTAATAGGTGATAACCATCCCAGAAGCTTGCGGTCTCATACACTCCCCACATGGAAAAATGTATAAAAGCATGCAAGCGTGTAATATACACCGCACGCGCATTGTAAAAAAAATTCAGTAGCCAGGATGGAACAAATTTGAAAATCAGGCACACATCTGCACAGAAAACAGCAGTATTTTACAGGGTGCGCAAATATTTCAGAATATGCAAATGTCACGTAGCTGGACAGAACCATAGTAATGTTGTTGCCGTCCCTTGGAGATACTCGCTTATTTTTTACATTTCGCCTAATTAGATAATTAGTCGTATTTATTGATCAACTTCTCAATTATTATAATTAGATTAAAAAAGTGTCAATGAGAAAATTGTAGAGCAACATCAAAGACTCCCGATACAGCTTTGTATTGCTCAATACGCGCTACGTAGAAGTGTTTTTCCAAGCATGAAAGAAGCTCACGAATACACGCAAAGTGCCTCGAGCGGCCAGTCGCGCGGCAATATTGCTGTATTCGCGGGTTTCGTTCACGCTCGGAAAACACTTTTATGTATCACGTATTGAGCAACAGAAAGTTATATTGGGAGTTTTCCACGCTGCTGTACAATTCTCTTGTTCATACTTTTTATCCAATTATAGCATTAAAAGAGTTGATTATTCAATTATGAAAATAATTATGTAATTAAGCGGAATAAAAAATAATCTGAGTATCTCCAAGCGACGGCAGACAACATTACCTTGGTTCTGTACAGCTACGTGACATTTACATATTTTCCAATCTTGGTGCATGATAGTATATATCATATATACCACCCAGTATATATCTTTTACATGCAGCAAAATTTGCACAGACTCCTGCGGCACACAGGAAGTTTTCTCTTCCGTAGCGGCTTTCGAGGTTTATTTGACCGTGTGAGGTTCTTTGGACAGTTTGGAAATAAGGTGGGAATCCTTCTATCGAGCGCTCCGCGTAATATTGCCACGTGTCTAGCGCGGCGATGACGATGGCATAAGACACATCGGCACTTATGAAAAACATAGCAAGAAGAAGAAGAAGCAGTGACTAGCGCGCGCTATTTTAAAACCGTCCGTTCTTGTTACTGCCTCTGCCGACAAGTGCGTTTCGTTTGTCCCTCGAGCTTTCGACGTCGTGACAATATGCCATCGATATCGTATCCTCTGAAAAATGGCTGGTGCAGACATGGTCGGTAGGCGTTAGAGTTCTGTCTGCCCTCAGATTTGCACGGCGCCACTGCTCTAGACGACCGCTGTCGGACGGCGCTTTGAATAAAGGCACACACTCCGCACAAGTCCGGTATCCAGAATTGCAGTTCGGAACGAAGCACTTTCTAGCCATTTCAAACGCCCATCAGAAGGCCGCTGCCACCTTCGTCGAGGGCCCGTGGCGACAATACCCAAGCAGAAGCTCATGAAACGAACGCGAACAAAAATCGTGCCTTCAAAACAGCGCAACCGCAAATGCAAGCAGGAAGACGAAGCAGCGGCAGCACGCGCCTTGCCGCCGAGGCTGGGACCGCATACCGCAGCGCCCTCTATGACGGCGCCGAACCAGCTGCAACCAAGCCGAACATAATCTGGACGCGAGCGAGCGGCGCTTTCGCGCGCGTTGGGGGGAGAGTGTCAGCACCTCTCCTTATTCTTACACCGTGCTCCTGACACAGATAACAATTTGAGCGCTTCTCAAAGTAAACTGCACATTTTATTCCGTAGCAGAATGGTCACCATGCTTCTTAAGTACTCCTTGCTGCTAAACCACAGAGTAGAATTACTGGGAGAATGTTGCAGTGTGGGAACATTGATGAAATTGCGGGGAGGAGTGTAGGCTCAAATACAACCGTACACATCGCAAAGGTTCGCCTGTCCGCTTCGCCGGTAGGAAGAAACTCCGGCCATGCCAAGTTCAGTACACTTTAGTACATGTCACAAAACCGTTCCCAACGGAGAAGATGCCACGTCATACTAAGTAGGCCGCACAAGCCCGAAAGCCACCACCAGCACCTATTGGGGGTGAGCTCCACCACTGGGAAAGCTGGCGCCACCCGTCGGCGTGACATGTTATGAGGTATCACGTGGACACAGCGCCGAAGCGAGCTGAAAACGAAAGCTTAGTCCCACCTGCGCTACGGTTCTGATTAAGTGGGGATGTTTTACCGCTTCGGGTGTCTGCTTGACAACACATGTAAGCACTGTAAAAGGTAGTGGCTGCATTTGAAGGCGCATAACATGGTAGGCTATTGCTCGGTACCGCAGTGCGGGACGCGTATGCAACGGAGCCCAGTGTCAGCCTTCACACGTACCCGCAGGCCAAGAAGCTCCGTGTGGATTTTGAAACTTAGAACTGGCAAGCAGCCATCGGCTACAACCCGTGTGTATAGCAAGCACTTCTGCGAGGAAGATTTCTGCTACGGCGTTGGGGCTGCGATGTTCGGTGAGTAGCAGAAAGCGCGCACCGAGAAGCTCGCCCGCGCGCGCTGCCCGGTTAATGTCATAAAGATTTGGTCTATGAACTTGTTGATGGCAACTTCCCCAGAATGGAAAGGGAACGGTAAAGAGCACATTGAAAAAAGGCATGACATATGCTCACGTTTATGTTAGCGCCAAGCAATGAAGGTACTGGATTAACAAAAAGAAGTGGCGGGAAATTACACGTTGAGAAGACCGATAAACATACAGCGCGACGCAACTTGAGAAATAACGATATCGAAACGTCCAAGAATTTAGAAGAAAAAGAATACCCGAGTGCTCTTTGCAGGTTATGTCAGGCAACTAGAGCGACGCTCTCGCACATGTTGTGGGAGTATCCTGTTATAGCAGCGAAAATGGCAGTAGCTCCGGAGGTTCTTGCGTCGAAGTGGGCTGCCGCTCAGCGCAGCTCCAACTTCAAGACACAAGAGTGGGCAGTCCAGCGAGCCCGGGAGGCGGCGATGAGGCAAGGCCTCGAAGTCCCCACATAGAAGCTCTGAGCCCGGGTCGTTAAACTTCGCCGGATCTTCAATAAAGTTGTTTCCATCCATCCATAGTCGATACAGAACCGCCAGGTGTTACCTTTTGTTTCTGACAAGCACCACAGGGGACGCCCAAGGGCTCGCGGATGGTTCAATGATGTCCATAGGCAGCATTTTCTCAACTTCGGTTTGAATGACACAGTGTTTGGACGCAGATACTCGGTGAGGGTGCGTATGAATGGGTCTAGCATCCCCAGTATCGATGCGATGGGTTACGAATGATGTCTGGCCAAGATCGGGCGAAGAAAAAAAGATATGGCGGTAAGATGCTGTAGCGCCCTCCTTTAGGTGGCGCGAAGAACCCGGATAGCACGCGCGCATGAAAAGAAAATGCAGACGGCGCCTGGCCGTGGCATGTCAAGCCACGGCTCGCGGTTCTGTTCTGGCATCACTTCCGGGTCACCACTTGTAGGCTTATGCCTCAGGCCGCCTCACTCGCCACACTCCGGAGCCCCCTTGAGGAGACCCTTTCGCCTCGTCTCAGTCATCGCGCTCTTTCGCGCACACGTCAAGCTTGGAGTCCCAGCCCTCCACCTCTCTGCTGGTACCACCGGCGTTTCCGACACCGAGCCACGAAGTGCACACCTCCCTGTTTGTGGCCGGAAAACGCTCGCCGTGATCACTGACGACGGCGTGTGGTTTTCCGGCGCCCGGTTCCTCCGGCGCCGGCGCCCTGTTCCTTATAGAGATGGGCACTGAAATCAGCGTGGCTGCCCCGACTAAGGCTGATCGGTCCAAGGAACCAGGACAGTCAATGCGTACTGACAAAGCCTTGTCTATGGCTAGGTACGGACTCCGATCTCTCACACTCGACTTCGGCCTTCGAAGCACTTTTCGGTAGGTCTTCGTCATCGCAGACGTGGTTCACCCGATCATCGGCTCGGACTTCCTCTCATACTTCGACTTGGACCTCTGCGTGTGGCGTCGTCGCCTCACAGATGGTCTGACTCTTCTCTCCATCTCTGGAGTCCTGTCCGACCTTCCACACGTAGGCATCCGCGCCCTGATACCTTCCTCTCCTGGATAGCGCGCGCCCGCATGAAAAGAAAACAAAGACGGCACCTAGCCGTGGCACGTGAACCCACGGATCGCGGTTCTGTTCTGGCGTCGCTTCGGGTCAGCCGTGTCTTTATTTCGCTCCTGAGGCATTAGCTTGCAATGCTAACAAGCTGCGAAGATCTTCGGATTGAGAAGGGGAGAGATCAGTAGCAATCATACTGTCTAGAGGGCCGTCAAGCGTAGTACTTGTGTCCGGGAATCCAGGTGACGACTGTGGAGCATCGATAGTCAGGGCCAAAGGGTCGTGTGTGCCTAAAGGTGATATGCTGCACAACGTAATGCCTTCAGGATGAGATTGTGGGGTGCGTCCAAACTTAAGAATCGGTATACACGCCACAACAAGAGAGTCACAACAGATTGAGGGAGCGCAACGCACCACGTCAAAAGAGCGTCTAGAGAAGGGGAGAGCACATAGCCACCTTCACAAACAGGGGGCTCTAAGGCCAACGTTACATACGTCGTGGTAGCTGGTGGCCGACGAATAAACTTCACCACAGATAAACGCGGTGGTGACGCGCAGTTGAGGTCAGGTAACGAAGGGAGTTTCAGCTGTAGAAGGCCAGATGAACAGTCAATGAGGGCAGAATGGGTGCTCAAGAAGTCATGGCCGAGGATCACGTTATGGGAACACATGTATTATGGTGAATAGAACTGAGGTCTGATGGCCAGCGAAGCTCAGATGCGCGGTGCATATGTCAAGACGTAAGGCGAGCGCCATCGGCAACGCGAACGACAGGCTACATGGAGAGCGAAGAACCTTGCGGAGACGACAAGAAAGCGAGCGCTCATTACAGATAGTTGCGCCCTAGGGTCTATGAGCGCCGAAACATGCACGCTATGCACTTCTACGCCCAAAAGGTTTTGTCCGGTAGCCAGCGTCGACAGAAGATTTCCTGGTCGGTTTGCCAATGCAGCATCACGTCTGGGAGCTGCACTAGTTAGTTTTCATGAAGATGGACGACGAGGGTATGGCGCAGGCGAGCCACAGGGCAGCGGAGAGTGAGAACGCCGGTTCTGTGAGGATGGCGAGCGGTCGTAGCGTTGAGTTGGGGCAGGAACGTGAAGGTGCGGTAAGTCATCACGAGCACGAAATGCAGAGGACCGACTGTCTTCCGAGCGGTAAGTGTACGCGGGACGAGGTGACAACGGCCTGCGATAGCAACAATGGCGGGAAATATGGCCTATCCCATTGCAGTTGAAGCATATTGGCTTATCGTCGCGCCTGCGCCACTGGTTTTGATCGCGGTATCCGGAATAGGTCGATTGTGGGCCGGGAGGTCGACAGAAATTGCTGACCGCAGAACGACTTATGGCACAGAGGGGATGAATGCCTGCGTTGGCGAATTCTTCGCGTACGACGGCTTGGGTCAACGATACAGCGATACAGGCGCGACTCGCCATAAGAACGGGTCTTTGGAACTGATGTAAACGCGGCCTGAATCTCATGCCGCACAAGACGCAACAAGCTTTCGTTACCAGGCGGCTGGACCTCCTCACACGTTGAGGTAACGGTGGTGTTAGCCGTACGATTTGTTGCGTGACATGACAGCTCTGTGCTTCCTCAAAGCATCGGCACTCTTTTATGATGTCGTCATCGGCGATGCCTTTGTGTATGTGGCTGACTTTGTCAGCTTCAGGCATTTTGTCGTCAACCCGCCGACACAGAGCTAACACGTCCTGAGTGTACACGAGATGTGGTTGAGTATCAATGATGTTTGGGCCCGGCACGAAAGTTCCTTCTTGGCGGCTCGCTGGCGCCCGACTGGCTTTCCGAAGAGCTCCTGTAGTCTGTGCTTGCAGGTGTCCATACTTGTCAGTTCCTCCACGTGTGTATGGAACCAAACACGGACCGCTCCCTTGACGTAGTAGATCACGTTAGCCAGCAGGATGGTTGAGTCCCACCGGTTGTTCTTGCGGGCTCACTCGTATTTCTTTAACTAGTCTTCGACGTCCATGGCGTCCTTATAGGGAAAATACCAGGGTCTCGGAGTTGGGCCAGGACTGCCGATGTTGCGGTAGCCGAGACCGAGTCAACTACGGGTCTCTCATTCGACATGGCCGTATGGCCCACAAAATGTCGGCTGCGAAGTTCCGTGGTATCCTTCAGATATACCCCGCACGCTCCCCCAAAGACGTTACGGGGAGATGTTAAAAAGGGTTTATATACCATATATTTACAAGTGACAACGAGTGGCACCAAAACAACAAATATGGCGGACCGGGATACAGCTCATCCTCTTCCTCGTCTGCTGTGCTACAGCTATTTCGTCCGCAGGATAGGTGCATGGCTCATAACAATATTACGAAGTACATAAAGTAAACGTACCGTAAGGAGACATGCGGAAAAGTGACTAGCATTCTTCTGTTAGGTGCAATAAACATTTGAGTCATTACAGCTTATATGTATGGTAATGTCTGCTTGGGTGTACTAGTAAACACGTACATCATTGCGTAATTTTTTATTGCACACAACGCGCAAGATGTCTCCCTCTATCGATCCTTGAGAAGCGGCGTGCAGCAGACAATGATATGCAAACTCCCCGACTAAAACTCACGAATTTTTTTAATCACCAATTAAACATTTTTTAAGCTTGCTGCGCTTATGTGAAAAATTCTTTCGGCTTTTCAACTTTTCAGTGACACTTCAGCTTGAATATTTGCCTTAAAACTGGTATACTTATTTCTACAACGTAGGTTTGTCCACTTGTTAAAAAAGCAATCACTACATAAATAGCCAAAAACAAAATAGTTGTTTCCGTACCGTCGTATAATTGTCTTCAGTATTTCGTATGTTAGCTGGTGTTTTTCGTATCATGTCAATACGTACAAGATGGGTTTCTGTCAGCAAAGACGGAGCGAAGTTTCAGAAATATGAGTCAGTGCAATTAGACACGGTGATTTAGTTTGATGAAGCGTTACCGACGTGATGGCTGCTAAAAAAGTAACAAAATAAATACATTTTGGGGTGTGTATGCCAAAAGATGTGATGTGATTAAGATGTGATGGTGTAATTGGTTATTTGAACTATTAAAGATAGAGAAATATATATCATCCGGTGGTCTTCATTTATTTAGTGACCACAGGGGCCATGGCCTTATAGTCGCTACGGTACACCGCCATAGGGTGTACGGCAAAGGTTGGCACATTCTTCATAACTCGTCACCAACGCCGCGCGCGTTAGGTGCGAACGCGGGCCAAACGCCGCCGCCGTCGACAACAGCGTTGTTTGCACGACCGCACACAACTGTCAAAACGCTGGCCTGAGCAAGCGCCCCAGCAGCAGCGAGCGAAGGCTCATGCGGTCTATCGCTTCAACAGAAACTGAGCGGCGAAAGCACAGCGCATACAAAGGTAGGAGCCGTGTTGCTGATCGCTTTCAAGATACGGTGCGCTCGACCGCCCGGCACCACGCAAAGTACAAGTTGCTCGCAGAGCACAAGCCGCAACCCCTCGTTCCCGCGCTGCATTCCCGCTGTCCTCTTTCGCGTGGGAGATTGAGTCGCCAGTTCCCCTTGCGCCCGGTCGCAAGATACGCATTTAGTGCCGCAGCTAAACGTCGCCTCCCCTCCCTCTCTCTCGTCCCCCCACGGCCTTTCCCGCGACAGAAGTGGAGTTCGCTCCCCGCGAAAGCGCGCGTCCTTCGCGCGCTTTCACTCGCACATACAGCATACGGCCAATGGGAGTTCTTTTTACATCCGGACGCGACCATAGAAGACTGAGCCCTTCACAGTTTCGCTGTAAATATGGTTGTCTAAAAAAACACCCTGTATAGCACGACAGCCGAACTAACTTTTTGTAGGAGCGACGGAAATGCTACTCCTCGCACCTCTTCGTGCCCTTCCTCCATTGTGAACCAGGTGGGGGCCCAAGCGGCGTCAAGCCGACCGTTAGTCCGTGCAGAGCGAAGAGAAAACGTGGGCCGATGCTGGCGGTACTACAGAAAGCGTCAAAGCACAATGGAACATACCCCTGGCAACTAACGAAAGTGTTTAAAACTCGAGGAGGGTATGAATTGGTAGTGCTTAGCCTAGCACAAATATGTGGCCAATACCTTGCGAAAGCCAATCAATAGTTATTCGATAATCGATCAATAATCAATAAATTCCTGAAATGCTGGGGATGACTTGGTAGTGCTTAGCCTAGCCCGAATAACTGGCCAATATCTTGCGATAGCCGATCAATAGGTAAGCGATAATCGATCAATAATAACTAAATTCCTGAAATGCTGGGGATGACTTGGTAGTGCTTAGCCTAGCCCGAATACGTGGCCAATACCTTGCGATAGCCGATCAATAGGTAAGCGATAATCAAACAATAATAACTAAATTCCAGAAAATACTGGGGATGACGTGGTAGTGCTAGTTGCCGATCCGCTCCACTGTTTCTTTAGCCTTGCGCCACTAGTGCAGGCTACGCTTATTTTTAAAATAACGTTTTCCTCTATATAGCCAACTTTATAGTCCGACGTAGCGTTGAAGCGCAAACGCGCTCAGCACGGCAACGCCACGCCAGCGAAAGCGCAGCCCTCTATAGTCCGAGTATCGGGACGATACTCGAGGTCGGCCCGCGGTCTTCAAAGGCCACCTTATAGTCCTACCAGAACCGACTTAGCGTTGACGCGCAAACGCGCTCGGCACAGCAACGCCACGCCAGCGAAAGCGCAGCACTCTATAGTCCGAGTATCGGGACGATACTCGGGGTCGGCCCGCTGTCTTCTAAAGGCCACCTTATAGTCCTACCAGGTCCGACTTAGCGTTGACGCGCAAACGCGCTCGGCACGGCAACGCCACGCCAGCGAAAGCGCAGCCCTCTGTAGTCCGAGTATCGGGACGATACTCGCGGTCGGCCCGCTGTCTTCTAAAGGCCACCTTATAGTCCTACCAGGTCCGACTTAGCGTTGACGCGCAAACGCGCTCGGCAGGGCAACGCCACGCCAGCGAAAGCGCAGCCCTCTGTAGTCCGAGTATCGGGACGATACTCGGGGTCGGCCCGCTGTCTTCTAAAGGCCACTTTATAGTCCTACCAGGTCCGACTTAGCGTTGACGCGCGAGCGCACTCGGCACGGCAACGCCACGCCAGCGAAAGCGGAGCCCTCTATAGTCCGAGTATCGGGACGATACTCGGGGTCGGCTTGCTGTCTTCTAAAGGCCACTTTTTAGTCCTACCAGGTCCGACTTAGCGTTGACGCGCGAGCGCACTCGGCACGGAAACGCCACGCCAGCGAAAGCGCTGCCCTCTATAGTCCGAGTATCGGGACGATACTCGGGGTCGGCCCGCTGTCTTCTAAAGGCCACTTTATAGTAATACCAGGTCCGACTTAGCGTTGACGCGCGAGCGCACTCGGCACGGCAACGCCACGCCAGCGAAAGCGTAGCCCTCTATAGTCCGAGTATCGGGATCATACTCGGGGTCGGCCCGCTGTCTTCTAAAGGCCACTTTATAGTCCTACCAGGTCCGACTTAGCGTTGACGCGCGAGCGCACTCGGCACGGCAACGCCACGCCAGTGAAAGCGCAGACCTCTATAGTCCGAGTATCGGGACGATACTCGGGGTCGGCCTGCTGTCTTCTAAAGGCCACTTTATAGTCCTACCAGGTCCGACTTAGCGTTGACGCGCGAGCGCACTCGGCACGGCAACGCCACGCCAGCGGAAGCGCAGACCTCTATAGTCCGAGTATCGGGACGATACTCGGGGTTGGCCCGCTGTCTTCTAAAGGCCACTTTATAGTCCTACCAGGTCCGACATAGCGTTGACGCGCGAGCGCACTCGGCACGGCAACGCCACGCCAGCGAAAGCGCAGCCCTCTATAGTTCGAGTATCGGGACGATACTCGGGGTCGGCCCGCTGTCTTCGAAAGGACACTTTATAGTCCTACCAAGTCCGACTTAGCGTTGACGCGCGAGCGCACTCGGCACGGCAACGCCACGCCAGCGAAAGCGCAGCCCTATATAGTCCGAGTATCGGGACGATACTCGGGGTCGGCCCGCTGTCTTCTAAAGGCCACTTTATAGTCCTACCAGGTCCGACTTAGCGTTGACGCGCGAGCGCACTCGGCACGGCAACGCCACGCCAGCGAAAGCGCAGCCCTCTATAGTCCGAGTATCGCGACGATACTTGGGGTCGGCCCGCGGTCTTCAAAGGCCACCTTATAGTCCTACCAGGTCCGACTTAGCGTTGACGCGCAAACGCGCTCGTCACAGCAACGCCACGCCAGCGAAAACGCAGCCCTCTATAGTCCGAGTATCGGGACGATACTCGGGGTCGGCCCGCTGTCTTCTAAAGGCCACCTTATAGTCCTACCAGGTCCGACTTAGCGTTGACGCGCAAACGCGCTCGGCAGGACAACGCCACGCCAGCGAAAGCGCAGCCCTCTGTAGTCCGAGTATCGGGACGATACTCGGGGTCGGCCCGCTGTCTTCTAAAGGCCACTTTATAGTCCTACCAGGTCCGACTTAGCGTTGACGCGCGAGCGCACTCGGCACGGCAACGCCACGCCAGCGAAAGCAGAGCCCTCTATAGTCCGAGTATCGGGACGATACTCGGGGTCGGCTTGCTGTCTTCTAAAGGCCACTTTTTAGTCCTACCAGGTCCGACTTAGCGTTGACGCGCGAGCGCACTCGGCACGGAAACGCCACGCCAGCGAAAGCGCTGCCCTCTATAGTCCGAGTATCGGGACGATACTCGGGGTCGGCCCGCTGTCTTCTAAAGGCCACTTTATAGTAATACCAGGTCCGACTTAGCGTTGACGCGCGAGCGCACTCGGCACGGCAACGCTACGCCAGCGAAAGCGTAGCCCTCTATAGTCCGAGTATCGGGATGATACTCGGGGTCGGCCTGCTGTCTTCTAAAGGCCACTTTATAGTCCTACCAGGTCCGACTTAGCGTTGACGCGCGAGCGCACTCGGCACGGCAACGCCACGCCAGTGAAAGCGCAGACCTCTATAGTCCGAGTATCGGGACGATACTCGGGGTCGGCCTGCTGTCTTCTAAAGGCCACTTTATAGTCCTACCAGGTCCGACTTAGCGTTGACGCGCGAGCGCACTCGGCACGGCAACGCCACGCCAGCGAAAGCGCAGACCTCTATAGTCCGAGTATCGGGACGATACTCGGGGTCGGCCCGCTGTCTTCTAAAGGCCACTTTATAGTCCTACCAGGTCCGACTTAGCGTTGACGCGCGAGCCCACTCGGCACAGCAACGCCACGCCAGTGAAAGCGCCGCCCTCTATAGTCCGAGTATCGGGACGATACTCGGGGTCACCCCGCTGTCTTCTAAAGGCCATTTTATAGTCCTACCAGGTCCGACTTAGCGTTGACGCGCGAGCGCACTCGGCACGGCAACGCCACGCCAGTGAAAGCGCAGACCTCTATAGTCCGAGTATCGGGACGATACTCGGGGTCGGCCTGCTGTCTTCTAAAGGCCACTTTATAGTAATACCAGGTCCGACTTAGCGTTGACGCGCGAGCGCACTCGGCACGGCAACGCCACGCCAGCGAAAGCGCAGCCCTCTATAGTCCGAGTATCGGGACGATACTCGGGGTCGGCCCGCTGTCTTCTAAAGGCCACTTTATAGTCCTACCAGGTCCGACTTAGCGTTGACGCGCGAGCGCACTCGGCACGGCAACGCCACGCCAGCGAAAGCGCAGCCCTCTATAGTCCGAGTATCGGGACGATACTCGGGGTCGGCCCGCTGTCTTCTAAAGGCCACTTTATAGTCCTACCAGGTGTTGACGCGCGAGCGCACTCGGCACGGCAACGCCACGCCAGCGAAAGCGCAGCCCTCTATAGTCCGAGTATCGGGACGATACTCGGGGTCGGCCCGCTGTCTTCGAAAGGCCACTTTATAGTCCTACCAAGTCCGACTTAGCGTTGACGCGCGAGCGCACTCGGCACGGCAACGCCACGCCAGCGAAAGCGCAGCCCTATATAGTCCGAGTATCGGGACGATACTCGGGTCGGCCCGCTGTCTTCTAAAGGCCACTTTATAGTCCTACCAGGTCCGACTTAGCGTTGACGCGCGAGCGCACTCGGCACGGCAACGCCACGCCTGTGAAAGCGCAGCCCTCTATAGTCCGAGTATCGCGACGATACTCGGGGTCGGCCCGCTGTCTTCTAAAGGCCACTTTATAGTCCTACCAGGTCCGACTTAGCGTTGACGCGCGAGCGCACTCGGCACGGCAACGCCACGCCAGCGAAAGCGCAGCCCTCTGTAGTCCGAGTATCGGGACGATACTCGGGGTCGGCCCGCTGTCTTCTAAAGGCCACTTTATAGTCCTACCAGGTCCGACTTAGCGTTGACGCGCGAGCCCACTCGGCACGGCAACGCCACGCCAGTGAAAGCGCAGCCCTCTATAGTCCGAGTATCGGGACGATACTCGGGGTCGGCCCGCTGTCTTCTAAAGGCCACTTTATAGTCCTACCAGGTCCGACTTAGCGTTGACGCGCGAGCGCACTCGGCACGGCAACGCCACGCCAGCGAAAGCGCAGCCCTCTATAGTCCGAGTATCGGGACGATACTCGGGGTCGGCCCGCTGTCTTCTAAAGGCCACTTTATAGTCCTACCAGGTCCGACTTAGCGTTGACGCGCGAGCGCACTCGGCACGGCAACGCCACGCCAGCGTAAGCGCAGCCCTCTACAGTCCGAGTATCGGGACGATACTCGGGGTCGGCCCGGTGTCTTCTAAAGGCCACTTTATAGTCCTACCAGGTCCGACTTAGCGTTGACGCGCGAGCGCACTCGGCACGGCAACGCCACGCCAGCGTAAGCGCAGCCCTCTGCAGTCCGAGTATCGGGACGATACTCGGGGTCGGCCCGGTGTCTTCTAAAGGCCACTTTATAGTCCTACCAGGTCCGACTTAGCGTTGACGCGCGAGCGCACTCGGCACGGCAACGCCACGCCAGCGTAAGCGCAGCCCTCTACAGTCCGAGTATCGGGACGATACTCGGGGTCGGCCCGGTGTCTTCTAAAGGCCACTTTATAGTCCTACCAGGTCCGACTTAGCGTTGACGCGCGAGCGCACTCGGCACGGCAACGCCACGCCAGTGAAAGCGCAGCCCTCTATAGTCCGAGTATCGGGACGATACTCGGGGTCGGCCCGCTGTCTTCTAAAGGCCACTTTATAGTCCTACCAGGTCCGACTTAGCGTTGACGCGCGAGCGCACTCGGCACGGCGACGCCACGCCAGCGAAAGCTCAGCACTCTATAGTCCGGCGCGAGGTGCGGCAAATTATGGTTGATCCCTCTTTCGTAGGAATAGGTAGAACATGAAGCGTCGCTTCTCAGTAGCTGGTGCATGTTTGCTTCGTGAACCGCTGCAGTGAAAGGCGCACGAGTTGCGCTTCGGTGATAATGTTGCAAGTTTGCTTAGCGCGCGACGTCCTGCAGGCGAGTGGCTTCGTCGAAGGTGCCATCATTCTGGTCCGGCTGCGTAGTGGTTACGGAAGCCAGTCGAGCTGCAAAGCGCACAGCTGCAGGAATTCCAGTGGCAGTGTTCACACCGTGCGCCGCGAACGCGCGAAGGCTTCACCGCTGGCGTGTCTTTCGCCGGAGTAAAGCGAGATTCGCCCGGCGACGTCGTTGCCTGTCCGCGCCGCTTAGCGCAGCAGTTTTCTTAATTGGTGCCAGCGCAAGCGAAGAAGTAGGGAGCATATAAGCACTGCTGATACACGATGAAGCCGCAATCCGTAGGCAACGAAGCTCCACAGGCTAATCAGACGCTAACTGCCTACACGAGGCCGCAGAAGTACATAGATTTGTCTCATATTCGTGCTTGTGGATTTAGACGTACTTGTGGCTTCGTTTATTGCGCTTTATATACCTTCATTTCCTTACTTTTCAGAGCAATCGATTCCTTTCGAAGTGCAGACATGCTGCGAACGCGCTCAATCGCTTCTAATTACAACGGTTCTGCTCGAGTTGGCAAAATCGAAACGCGCCAAGCGTCGCAATGCACTGGCTTGCCTGCGATTTGTTCATAAGGGCGTTTCACGTCTCTTGTCGATGCATGCGTGTTTCAATATCGGGCTTTTCTGCTAGATTTCCTGTGTTCGAATCCTGCCATCGGACAATTTTGATGTTTTTTATTGTATGATTATGTTTTGTATAATTATTGTATGAAACTCTATGCATGAGGCTACACTTGGTTGTTTATTCTATGGCTGAACCAGGTTGGAGCCTCTGCTGCGATAATGCACATGATGATGTAATGGCCCCCCCTTTGAAACGGGGCGGGGACAGATATTTACTTAGCCTGCTTGATTTAATCAGGTATCCTATATATGCGTTTAACTTGCATTTTTACATACATTACATAAATCTTTTTTTCATCAATATCTACCTTAAACCTCTACCTATGAATAAGAGATCAAATCAGGTCGTATCTTCCCTGCTTTTTTTGTCCATCGATACTCTAAGCGTCTCCTGCTTATCTCGACTACTGACCGGTTGATGATTCCGTCCACTTTAAACCCAAGAGCTTCTCGAAGGTGTACGTTACCTACTGTTCTCACTGGGTTAATCCCTTCACATTCCATTAGGATGTGTTGAGTAGCCTCCGGATCTTTGCTGCAGCATAGACATTCCTCATCTAGTTCCGAATATTTGCTCCGGTATGTTTTGGTCCTTAGGCTCAAGCCCCAAATAGCAAGGCACTGCCCTTTCTGTTATCGTACAGATTTTCTCTTCTAATTTCTTTTTTTCATTCTTGTAAATATCCATTGTCCTTTTTGTTTCAATTGTTTGGATCCAATTCACTGTCTCTATTTCTCTCACTTTCTTTCTGATGACTCCTGGTTGTCTATTTAGTTTTGAATTATCCTGTACTTGGTTGCCAACTTTATCGACCTCTTCCTCCATTCTGTGTCCAGGCTTTTCAGATACAGATACTTGTGCACTTTAACCGCCCATTTATTTTTATCCATATTCCTGAGCCTTTCTTCAAAACGAATTTTGCTCTGTGCTTCTCTGACTTCGAAAGAGGCCCAATCCATGTCACCTGGGATTGCCTCATTTTTGGTTATACCGCGGGTTCCGAAAGCCAACCGACCTACTGATCTTCGGTGAACCTCCAACCCCGACAAGATATCCTCTTTTAATCATATAATGGCATTACCATTACTCCTTTGCAGATTCCATGCACCACCTCATACTTATTCTGGTCCCACAGTGCTCTGTGTTTCATTATTGCTGCATGACACTTGCCCTTTATTTTCAGATTATCTTGGTTGGTGCTTGAGAGTCATTCCGTCGTTTATGTATACGCCGTGGTACTTGCTGGACTATGGGTATAACTTCTTGTAAAATTGACACCATGTAATTACTCGGCTCTTCATTCAAGATCATAATTCCTGATTTCTTTGTGCTAAACTTAAGGGCTAGATTTGTCGCTGCGTTGCCACAGATATTCTCAAGTGTATATACATATCTTCTATTGTCCTCTAGTAGCACTATCCAGAGACCTTCTGTTGCACCATTTGTCCATTACGCATGTCAGATAAATCAAACCCTAATTCCCTGCTTTGCAGTCGTTTTTCTATGCCCTTAACACAAAGCGTGTAGAATAATGGAGACAGAGGACATCCTTGTTTCAGTATTTGGTGCCTTCCCACCACTTCATTAACTTTTCGACCTTCGCATACAACTTGTACTCGGTTGTCGCTCAACAGCTCCACGAAATCGTCTTCTATGCGTTCATGCTTAAGAATATCCCATAACAATTCCCTGTCTACGTTGTCATAAGCTCCTTTATTATCTAGAAATGCTGCAAATAAAGGTTTATTATGAGCTACTGAAATCTCTATGCGCGGAGATAGTACAAACAAATTATCCTCAAGCGTCTACCTGGCTTGAACCGATACTGTAGTTCCCACAGTACATAATTTATCTCCACCCACTTCGATTGTTCTAATTTTATGGCTTGCATTGCCCTTCTACAGGGTGTCCCAGCTATCGCGCAGCTCGATTTAGAAAAAGAGGAACGGCGTTACGCGAAGCAAACCTAGTGCGTATTGTTTCAAGTGTAGTGCAGTAGCCGCCAGTAATTTTTTCGTTACTGACTATAAATTAGGTAGTTGTAATTAATTATCTATCTCGAGAACTACTGTCCTAATTATCAAAGTGTCAATGAGAAGATTGTAGGGCACCATGAAAAAACTACCGATACAGCTTTCTGTTGCGCAATACGTGCTACATGAAAGTCTTTTTCCGAGCATGAAGGAAGCCCGCAAATGCACGCGAAGTGCCTCGAGCAGCCAGTCGCGCGGTGTAGTCGCGGGCTTCTTTCACACTCGGAAAAACACATTTATGTAGCACGTATTGAGCAACAGAAAGCTGCATCGGTAGTTTTTCATGGTGCTCTACACTTTTCTCATTGACACTTTGATAATCAGGACAGTACTTCTCGAGTTAGATAATTAATTACAATTACCTAATTAAATCTCAGTAACGAAAACATTGCTGTCGGCTACTCCACTGTAGTGGAAACAATACGCACCAAGTTTGCTTCTCGTAATGCCGTTCCGCTTTTTTTAAATCGTGCTGCGTGATAGCTGGGACACCCTATACATACGACTGATGTTACTGTAACTGGCATGTACGAGCTCGTCTTATCACTATCTTCTTCGCCTTTGTAGATGAGGTTCATCTTGGTTTCGCACTATGCAACTGAACTTTTCTTTGTTCTAATCACTTGCACTATGGCATTAGTCAGCAGTGCCTTGCTCTTTGGACAGAGGTTTTTGATTAGCTTAAAAATTAGGATTGCATAGGGTCCTGCTGCCATGTTATTCGGGATATGTTCTGCTGCTTTTCCCCAATAAAAGCTTTCTATGCTGAATATTGATCTTTCACGTTTCTCTGTGGTTGCCGTATCTGTTGTCTGAACTATGCGTTTTCTCGTGCCGAAGTTATCCCTAATAACGTCTGCGATGTACCGCAGCGCATCGCCTCCTTCGTAGATGTTAACGTCTTCATCAGTTATAGCCGTTTCCGAGTTTTTAGGTGGAGCTCCGAGTGCTATTACATGGTTCCAGAATATTTTTGGGGCACCTTTGTCTCTTTTGCGAATGTTATGCCCTCAACGTTCACTTGCGCGTTTAATTTTCTCTTGCACGCGCTCACTAGCCATCCTTTTCTTTTCTCGGTATTTGTTCGTTCCATCTGAGGAGCGCCACTTCTTCATGTAATCCCTACTTCTTACAGCGTAAGCTGTTATGGGCTCATTTCAATAGCCGTTTAGGTTCGCGAAGATGCCGCCGCCGATGGTGTCCGCCGCCGTAACCGCTATCGCCGGAAATGCAAAAAAGTACCCGATTCCCGCCGGCATCGAGCCCGCGCCCGCTGCGGGGAGCCAGATACTCTACCACTGAGCCACGCAAGCGCTTGCTGTCGGGCAGCGGAAAAATGTCCTATAAACGCTCGCTAGACAAGCGCACCGGGGCAGACGACCCGAGCATCCACCAGTATGGTGCCGCTATCTACGTAAGGCGCCTGCAAACGCAGTGTGCGCAGGCGCAGACGAGGAGATGCGATTCAGACGAGGCGCGCAATCAACGCGATCCCGAGCTGCCGGAGCTGCCGAGCCTCCGCCAGTATGGTGGCGCCATCTAGTTAAGGTGCCTGCAAACGCAGCCTGCCGACATGTAAGTTGCAATTGTAAGGCTTGATCGGGTTCAGGAGACTGCTGTGCAGAGAGCATTACAAGCCGCAGCTCGCCGTCGACGCCGGGCGGACAGTTCAAATCGTTCTCGTCAAAACGAGGTGAAAAGACTGCCGCCAAGACCCTGTTGTGCATGGTGCCCAAATTGGAGCTACTCATGAGCTACTCCACCAGCTTATCGTGTGACTGTCCTGCGCGTGCCGCGCAGGCCTGTGACTCTTTTTTGGGTTCTCGGTGAGCCCTACACGTCTGCTTACGCTCTTCTATCATCATCATCATCAGCCTATATTTTATGTCCACTGCATGACGAAGGCCTCTCCTTCCGATCTCCAAGTACTCTTGTCTTGCGCTAGCGTATTCCAACTTGCGCCTGCAAATTTCCTAACTTCATCACCCCATCTGATTTTATGCCGACCTCGACTGCGCTTTCCTTCTCTTGGTATCCATTCTGTAACCCTAATGATCCATCGGGTATTCATCCTACGCTTTACATGGCCTGCCCAGCTCCATTTCTTCCGCTTAATGTCAACTGGAATATCGGCTATCCCCATTTGTTCTCTCATCCACACTGCTCTCTTCCTGTCTCTTAACGTTAGTCCTAAAGTTTTTCGTTCCATTGCTCTTTGTGCGGTCCTTAACTTGTTCTTGAGCTTCTATGTTAACCTCCAAGTTTCTGTTCCATATGTTAGCACCGGTAGAATGCAATGATTGTACACTTTTCTTTTCAACGACAGTGCTAAGTTCCATATCAGGATTTGGCAATGCCTGCCGTATGCACTCCAAGCCAAATTTATTCTTCTGTGAATTTCTTTCTCATGATCAGGGTCCCCTGTGAGTAATTGACCTAGATAAACGTACTCCGATCTTGAATTCTGGTTTCCTTGCCAGGTTATTTAACATTATCTTTGTCTTCTGCCTATTAATCTTCAACCCCACACTTACACATTCTCGGTTAAGGTCCTGAATCATTTGCTCTGATTCGTCCCCATTGTTGCTGAAAAGGACAATGTCATCTGCAAGCCGAAGGTTGCTGAAGTATTCGCCGTTGATCCTCACTCCTAAGCCTTCCCAGTCTAAGAGCTTGAATACTTCTTCTAAGCGTGCAGTGAATAGCATTGGAGAGATTGTGTCTCCTTGCCTGACCCCTTTCTTGATAGGTAACTTTCTACTTTTCTTGTGGAGAACCAATGTAGCTGTGGAATCCTTGCAGATATTTGCTAGGATATTCACGTATGCCTCCTGTACTCCTTGATTACGCAATGCCTCTATGACTGCTGGTATCTCTACTAAATCAAGTGCCTTTTCATAATCTATAAAAGCCATACAGAGAGGTTGATTGTACTCCGCAGCTTTCTCGATTACCTGATTGATGACATGGATATGATCCATCGTAGAATATCCCTTCCTGAAGCTAGCCTGTTCTCTTGGTTGGCTGAAGTCAAGTGTTGCCCTGATTGTATTGGTAATTACGTCGGTGAATATTTTATACAATACTGAAAGCAAGCTAATGGGTCTATATTTCTTCAATTCTTTAACGTCTCCCTTATGGATTAGTATTATGTTGGCATTCTTCCAACTCTCTGGTACACTTGAAGTTGGGAGGCATTGCGTATAAAGGGCCGCAAGCTTTTCAAGCATGATATCACCTCCATCTTTGATTAAATCTACTGTTATTCCATCTTCTCCAGCAGCTTTTCCTCGGGTCATATCTTTCAAGGCCCTTCTAAATTCATCGCTCGTTATAGAAGCAGCCTCTGTATCCGGTTCATCACTATTTCGAATGAAAGCAGCTTGGCTGTTTTGGGCACTGTACAGGTCAGTATAGAATTCTTCCGCTGCTTTTACTGTCATCTAAATTGCTGATGATATTACCATTCTTATCTTCTATAGCTTGCTTTAATTCTTTGGTCCACCACTAACGTGGTTTCCTTTTACCAAACCAAGAGCTTTTTCGTGTCTGTCTTACTTCTTGCTGCATACCGTCTACCAGTTTCTGATATTCCCAGTCTGCTGCAGGAAAAGCCTGAATTATCTTTATATTTTTGCGATCTCTTCATTCATGTTAATAAATTCTGATGCTATTGGTTCGTGTTTGGCTTAGTATATCTCCAAAACTTTAATGTTAAACATCTGTCATCACTGCTCAGGCTATTTTTTAACATTTTCGTCAATTATCATTTGGTCTAGTTTATCGTAGATTATTTCTGAGACTAAAGTTTAGTCGATACATGGCTGCCTGTTTCCGAATTGCCACGTTACCTGTCCATGACACTTATTGTCCCCGTTAACTACTATAAGGTTCTGTTCATCACACAGATCCAGCACTAGAGAACGGCTGTAATCAGTATATGTCTAAATCGTCCATGTGCGCGTTCATATCCCCCACTATATCACCTTGTACGATTTCTTGAACTCATAAATATCGCTTCTATTGCATCAACCAATCCCTAATTTTTTTTCTCTGCTATCAATGAACAGTTTGGAATCATTTTACGTTATAGCGCCCCTGGACTCGTTCTCCTGCACCTACCCTCTCTGTTATCGCCGGTTCTACTTTACGCATGTTGGAATCACCAACAAAGACAACTCGACCCCTTTCCCGCTCCCCTTTCTTAGGCCGCGGCGCCCTCCTCTCCTTTCTCATCGTCCCCCTTCACTTTGTTCTCTTCCCTGGCCGAAACGTCAGAGGCAGCCCCGTCGTGACCACCACTGATGTTTCCGCCACTGCTTTCCGGCGTGGTGATTTCGGCTTCATTAGCTGTTATCGCATCGGAGCCATCTCCGTTGGTGGTGCTCGCACCGATGCGTTCGCCCTTGCTTTGCGGAATGGTGGCCCTCTGCTTCATTTCTAAGCTGGCTAGCTTTTCTTCTACCTCCTTCCTCTGTTTCTGTTTGCTCTTAAGTTCCTTTTCTAGCTTTCCAACCCGCTTAGCTAGCTTATCTTTCTCCTGGTCTAGGCAGTCTAGCCGTGATCCTAGGACACATATCCTGCACATAAAATCTGTGACTACCCAAGCGCTCCCTGTCTGCGCTCGTTAGTGTCACGATGCAGTACTTCGCTTCACCGCTCCTTGATGACAGCGTCGGAGCCGGCGTCACATCCGTTGCATCCGTTGCCGGAAATCAGTCGTGAAAGCCGACATAAAACACTTTAGTGTTAAAAGTTTTTTTTATGTCTTTATGGTGTGCGCCATGCGCGTATATTTTGAGCCGTGGTCGCCAAGGCGTGTTGGCAGTGGAGTTCCCACTTCCCTATGTGTATGGGCGAATTAATGCACGAGCTTATGACATCGTTATTGTTAAGATAATGGCGAGGTGGTGTCCTTCTTCGGAAATTCAGTACCATTAAAAAAACGATAGGCTCTAGCCAGACCTAGTTTGTATTTGTGAAATCTTACATATTTTCATCAAACTTAACAAGATCTCTAACCAGAGCCTGCTTTGTTTAAGTTGAATATAAATAGTTTTACTGTACAATGTGTTCCACACCTATTAGAAGATTCCGATAAGTGTTGCTCCATGTATGGCTCGCATCAGGTAAAAGTTTGCGCAATAACCGATCAGCATTTGTTGAGAAAATTTACTGGAGCCATCCAATAAATCTTTTCTTGCGTGTCACTAGATTCCGTGAAAATTTTCGACAAGTATAGGACAAAGCTAGTCTACTACGTTGAATAACGGCCAGAAGTGTGCGCCTTGCCAAGACCGTTGAAGCCAAGAAATTTGAAGGGTACAAATAACTAGGTCGGCGAATTTGCTACCGCTGAAACGCAAACAGGGACCAAGTCAAAACTTAGTTTGAAGTCATTTTCTTTCTCTTTTTTACAGCGAAGCTGTTAGGTGCCAAGTTCCAGGATGCGATGTCCGTAGACCGAACGGCGTGTACAACAATTTCGGCTTCATGTGCCTGGCGGTTTCTCGCTATAGTTGTGCCTTAGCACACGTGTCAAAACGGATGGTGGATGGTCCATTGTTATGGCCCTCGCCACCGCCGATGCCTCTTTCATAAGTGTCGCGATACGCGGCAGCGGCACGTCTCACCAATCGTCGTGCTTTTTGTCTCGTGACGTAGAGATGGCACTGTTACCAGCAGTTGCCCTTTGGACTCGCTATGGGACGGACGCTCGTTTAACCACATCTAGGATCCTGATGATGCCGTCCAGTGTGCCGTGGCTATGAATGCTGTGGCTCATCCGCTAGTCCATGACGATAGGGCGGACTTGGTGCAGCAAACGCACTACTTGGCCATCGCTCGGGGCGAAAAGATGTTAGTGCCCCGGCTCTCTGATGACCATGCCGAAGCCGCTGATTATAGTCAATAATGATAATATATATAAATTCATTATCGCAATATTCACTATAGGAGACCCACCAAAGTCACAGCTTCACTGGCTTCCATCTTCACAATAGTGGAAGGGGTCAGAATTCTTTTACCTGGTCAGCTAAAAGAGGTAATCGAGCTACGGACGATGTGGATCGGCTACTACAGAGTAATCTCCTTTAGTGTAGTCTCTTTTAGGCATTACGTGCGAGTATATTTTATCATGCGAAGCATTCTTTGCGAACTTCAGGGACTTTGTCTATCTCGTCTGTCCATTTGTCCATCCATCCGTCCGTCTTCCACACCACGGGACTGGCGGCGCCTGCGAATTTGAGCCGCTCGGCATAGGCTCATGTTTGCGTTGCCAGCTTCTTCACGGCATCGTCTTCATTCGAGCTCCACAATCCGACTCTCGGCTCTCATTCTTGCGTACTACCTGCGCCGAGCCAGGTGGCGTGCGTAAGACCGGAGCATATCGGCTGTGAAAAACCGGGTGGTGGTTGCCTCGTGCGAACAACAATTCAAAAGCAAGTTTCCCAACACATGCACGCCAAACAGGTCCTCAGGCTCACAAAAAAAGAACTCTTCGAAGACAGCATCTTCGTCGAGAAGTGCGTCGACCCGGATATTGCGTTCCGCAGCGGTTTCCTTGAGCAGCTCGAGGGTGGGCTACTAGTGGGGTCCTCCTATACTGGGCGCAGAGGAAGTGGAACGTGCTGTTCCTTAACCTTAGCTTGTTGGAGTTCCACAATGAGCGCCTGCTCGAATTGATTGAGAGAGTCAAGCAGCCGGTCGAGGCATGCCGCCGCAGGGTCGATGCAATAGCCTGCTACCTGCAATATGCTTCGCTTAACTTCTATTCCCACTGCACGTGGGATCTGCATATTTTTTTTGTTTGTGTTACCAGCAAACAATTAGAGATGGCACAGAAAAAAAGATGTCATACGTTGCTTGAAATTAGTTGCAATAGGTATCAGCCATCGTAAGGTAAGGTGACTAATGTTAGAGATGTGGCAACTGTTGGTGTTTGCGCTTCCGTTTTTAGGAGATTTATGGTAGGTTCATTGTATTGGGAAATAAATTCTTTGCATACTTCAGCCGTTTCGAACTTAACTATCTATCTATCCGTCGAGCCCGGCCACTTCCGCTGACCAAATGTTCAAAGTTGTCTACTTGATTGCGCCACTAGGTATGGGCTCCTGGCGTGGTGCCGTCGTCGTGGTGCCTTATACCCAACCGAGTGGCCCCAAGTTGTCTAATAACTCGGGCCTCTAGGTATGGCCTCGTGGTCGTTAATCCGTCTTGGTCATTACGTCGTCGTCGTTCCAGCTTTGTCATCCGACTTTCGTCAAGCAGTCATCGTCACGCCAACGTGATGCTGTCATGGTCGTCGTCATTCCGCTTCCATAATCTGACTCTCGTCAGGCTATCGTCGTCAAGCGTTCTTCTTCGACCCAGTGGCCCAAGTTGTCTGATAGCTTAGGCCGCTAGGTATGTGTTCGCGGTTGTGATGCCGCCGTGGTCGATGCACCGTCATTTCAGCTTTGTCATCCGACTCTCGTCATGCTGTCACCACGCCATCGTTGTCCTAACGTCGTAACCATGCCATCGTTACGCAGTCGTTTTATCAATGCCATCACTTCAGTAACGTCCTTCTATCGTCGTCAAACCACTCTCATCGTTCTTTTTTGTCATTCTATTGTAATCAAACTGTCGTCATTTAATCGTGATTACGGCGCCATTGTGATGCTATCGATGTCAGACAGACGCTTGTACATCCGTTGCCACAGTGTCCTGGTCATGCCACCGCGGTCGCACAATCGTCATCATTCCAGCTTCTTGATCCGGTTGTCTTCATAACGTCGTCTTCATCTCATTATCCTCATGTCGTCCTCATCCAGCTGTTACAGCATCGTCTTCTTCTTTCTGGGGTTTTACGTGCCAAAACCAGTTCTGATTATGAGGCACGCCGTAGTAGAGGGCTCCGGATTCATTTCGACCACTCGGAGTTCTTTAACGTGCACTACAATGCAAGCACACGGGCGTTTTTGCATATCGCCTCTATCGAAATGCGGCGGCAGCGGCCAGGATTCGGTCCCACGACCTCGTGCTCAGCAGCGCAACGCCTTAGCTGACGGGGCCCCCGTCATCGTCAGCATCGTCATAATTTCTGAATGGACATCTCATTGTGGTCATACCGTCGTCGTTATACAGCCTACTGATATCATTCCTTCGCTATTCTATTATCACTGCATCGGCGCCATACAGTCGTCATCATGCGACCATGCACATAAGCGACGTTGGCAAACGAGTTTCACAGCGAAGTTTAGCGATATGGCAGTACGTGGCATATAGCCGAAGCGACGAAGGTCTCGCAATCGGCACTATACATGGAAAATAAACGTGATTTCAGATGTACGGTCTGTCGCTACATTGCTCGATTGCTTTTCGCATTACCGTCGACGGCCATCGTGAGAAGAGGTCTGTCGCATTTTTTTTCTAAGTTCACAATCTAAGCTCAAAGGTTGCGTTAGTATCAGAGGTACAGTGGAGGAAGTTTTCAAAATGATGGTCAAATGAACTTGCTGCACTTACCACAGTGGTGAAACCATGTTATTCTAGCATCTTCTTCTTCTGCTTCTGCGCAGACATTCCGGCTGTATACATATCAAAAGCACTCGTGGGGAAACTCTAATATCACCTTTTTTATCCCCTAACTATATTTTATGCGTATTGATATCACGAACTCATGAAGATCCTGGGCTGACAAGTAGCAAGAATTCATTAACGCGACAGCGTTAAGGGGCCAATGTCGCAGATAATTTGTTGGTGGCGCCCGGCGTCGGTGTCCAGGGAACGAAAATATTCCTATATATTTAGGAATATGTTTATGCCACGCCTCGCTATATCACATGCGGTATTTGCGGGTTATATTGCCACACCATTGTTTCTCTAATTTTGCTGATACCTTGTCTTAAATTCTTGTCAAAACTATTCCTCTTCGATGGGGGCGAATGCGAAAACACTTGTGTACTTAGATTTAAATGCACGTTAAAGAACCCCAGTTGTCCAAATTTCCGGAGTCCCCAACTACGGCGTGCCTTATAATCGGATCGTGGTTTTGGCACGTAAAACCCCATTATTTAATTCAATTTTTGTAAAGATATTCCTCAGAATTTTAAGAATGACAGACCACAAACAAATGCCACGGAACAAAACTATGACAGCGCATGCCTTTTATGTTAAATCTTTTTCAGACTGCAATATTAAAAGTGCGAAACAATAATAAAAACCTGACAATTCTGTAATTTTTATTCGTGCAGCTGTGCACTGCTTCAGGGATTGGCCCACAGAAGAGGCCGAATACCAGAAAGCTCGCTTTCGTGTAAAGCGCAAGGTCGGTCGAAATCGGTCGCGTAGCCTACGCCTAGACTTGCGTAATCCCATCATTTTCTACGTTAACTCCTTTTGCACCTCCAACGCTATACCACGTCTTGTGACACAACAAAATGCCTTGCGTTACGATGTTGATATTTTCAGCTCTTGCATTTGCTCATTATCTGATTGCTGTCAATAATGTAATTCAATTTTTTGTTGCATTTTAGCACTGTACTTTCAGGTTTTCTGTTTTGTTTGTTGTTTTTTATTTTCTGTTCTTTGTGTAACACAAGTAACACAAGAGCTCTTTTTGCGCACTTCGAAAAATAAATGAAATGAAATTAATGAAATGAAATGAAACTGATGCGGTGTGTCGGGCAGCTTGAGAACGCTTTTCTCGCACCGAGTGCAGCCACCAAACGGCCCAGCATTACAAGTTTCCTTTTGTCGAAAATATATGGCTCGAGAATCAATTGTGTGGACCTGAATTATTCAAACCGCGTTGCACCTGTGCCAAATGTCCGGTATGTACCCACCCCCTACCCCTTCTTTTAAGAGCCGGGATTTTGTAACGATGGCTTATACGGTGCAGGTCATTTTCGCGCTTTGTCAGTGATCAGAACGACGCTCTGTGGACGTTATGCTCGATCGAAAACTCCGGGTAACCGTGCACGTTCGCGTGATTTTTAGCGTGACTCGGTTTCGAACACGGTGTCAACATGCATCTGCGTTTGCGCTTATATGTGCGAAGTTCGCCGTTGCCTATACATGACCGACGTGTCGGTTGCTGGGCCACACATAATATCGCAAAAATGATATACTAAAAGTACCGCTCCTGGTACACTGAGTTCTTGTGAGGAAGTCGGCGGTTACCGGTGCCATATTGGAAAGGCGTCATGTTGGCTTTACGCGGTGGTTATGCTTACATTTTGTGAATTCGGATATCTCGAAACTGCGCTTATCTCAATTTTTTCCCCAGTTTTTACTACTTCGAGTTAAAGGGGTGAACGAGGGCAAAACGCTGACGGCGTCGACAACAGTTCTGCGCGTTGCTGGTGCAATTTGCTATCGCAATTGATGATTCGCCTTTCGGGCGAAACAGCGACATTTTTACTACTTCAAGTTAAAGGGGTATTACGTGCTTTCGTGTTTAATCACCAAAAATGTTGACTAATTTCCCAGTCTAACGATCGCTTTCCACATGAATCCGTTTCGAATTCCTAAGAAAGATGAGGCGAATTAATGTATCCGGCTATCACAATTTCTTTCTGGCAAGATTTGACAATGGTATCAAGGTAACGAATGTCCTGAATACCTGCGGTAAAATTAATTGTTTAATTAGTTTATTTATTTGTGACACTGACAGTCTCAGGGAGACCAAAGCAGGTGGGCATTGCGTTGGACAGTTTTACAAAAAGAAACAAACTGAAGCTACATGGTACAGTAAAAGACAAAAAAGAACAAAAAAAGGTAATTTAGGTACTGCAAAACTCACCGATGTGTACATTATTAACCAAGGAAAACGTATAACAACCAGGAATGCTCACATCTACATCTATGGCTAGTATCTCGCACTCCGCAGTCATATAGTGATTGGATAGTTCTGCTTTGTGGCATATTTTAGTTCTTATTCGGCATCTCGGTGGACGGTCCAATCGAAACAAAACACATTTTCTGATATGAAAATTTTGACACTTGAGAGCCAAGTCTCCTGCAAAAGAATAATGTGGGGATCAAGCTGTGAACAAAGATATATTAAATCCGTAGCTGCAGAAATAATGGAACAGCAGTTCCACTGTCATACATTTAAATAACGTTTTGATGAATTATGGGCCACCTAATTTAGAAAGCGCTTGCTCTAAAGTACTCTGTCTAAAAAATTATGTCTTCGAAAGATTGTCTTTAACGTACTTTTTGGTTTGTGATTGAGGGGCAGCGTTGGAAGAATTAGCAATATCATCTGTCTTTGAAGGACCACCTTTAACAAACTTTTTTGGTTTTTGAACGTGGGACAGAAATCGATGAATTAGTATTCGACGAATGATGAAAGAGCCTCTTTCATCATTCCACCAGCACGTATATGGGCCGAGACATCCAGGTACCTCAACAAAAGAAATTCTTCGCGTTCAGATGCGCCTGCAACCTCTGAACAAGCATGGACGACGCTGGCCAAAAGAGTTCCGTCAGTTTGCCCTTCCTTAATAAGCTTTCTGGCCTTGTCAAATTCAATTTGTGCCAAGTATGAATTTTTTCTATGAATTTCTATGAGACGCTCAAAATGGACGTAGATGCGGCAACGTGCGATGTTCCGCCCGAGGTGAACCTCGTAGTAATTGACGGCAGGCTCCTCCACATGTGGGAAGCAAAGCGAGCACTCCTAAAAACGCCAAAGACATAACAGGGCGTTGCGAAGACGCATAGCACAATTAGACAGAGACATCGAAGAACGTGCGCTCCAAGTATGTCGGGCGCAATGGGAAGACATGTGGAACGGCCTCGAGAGGCAGATGAGCGGAGCCAGTGCTTGGCGCCCCTTTCGGCACCTCTTAGATCCTGAAGAGACTCGGGCCGCTCAAGGCCACAAGACTCGTAGACTGGTAAGAGATTAAAAATGTGGTTGATCCCTCTTATATAGGAATCGGTATAGAACACGAAAGTGAAACGTGTCTTCACAGAAGTAGTGTAATGTTTATTGCACATTGATATATAATGTCTATTGGTGTTTTGTGGCTAAAGCGCCCTTAGGCGTTGATGCACCCACGCTGACGCCTGGTGGCACGTCTCCTCCATCACGACTATCAACGTCGATGACCATGAGCAACCGTCGTGCATATGGAAGCTGCACTACGCTGCACACGCTAGCACAACGCGAAAGACGAAGCACGTAACTGACACACTAATACAACGCGCAAGACAAAGCACGTAACTGAATCGTCACCGAGTCAAATCAGCGCGTACAGCGCGTCGTAATTGCAGCCTGCGCGATCAACTTCAGAAACATTTTCAGAGCTAATTGCGGAGGCCACGCTCCGCTGTGCTGAGTACGGTGAACGCCACCTGGCGTTGGTAGTGCTTCTTGATGCCAGTGTCCCTTCGAATGCTGGCATCGAGGCGTCGTAGTGCTGAGACCACCGAAGCGTTCACTGTCGGGACGCGTTAGTGTCATAATGCAGTACTTCTCTTTTCTGCTCGTAGGCGGCGGCACCGCCCCGAGCGAGAGCGCGGGTACACGGAGGAGTGTTAGATATATAAGGCGCGTCTGTGTAGCTCTCTGCAAATGCGTTTGTGGCGCAATGGGTTAAACGCTCGGCGATCTATCGTCGCGGACCGAGAGGTCGTGGGTTCGATTTCCAGATTTTGCATGTTTGTGGAACTTTTTCTTCTGGTTTCTATCTTTGTATTATGTTCGTGTACATTGTAAGCTGACGTATTTCCGTGACGGAAATACGTCAGTGAAGTCTTGGTGGACCCCGGCATAAAACACTTTCGTGTTAAAAAGGTGATAACTTCCTCGATGGAATACGTGATCGTTACTTTAAGACGAGCGAAAGCGTCCAGCACCCCGAAGACGACGGCGTCGCAAACGAGAAACTAGACGCGGACTTTAGCGAAGGAGAAATTCGAACAGTCCTGTTCGAACTCAACACCCGATCGGCACCCGGCCCTGACAGGGTTACCAACAAGACTTTCCGTAACATAGACGACGAGTCAATCTCCCGACTCGTGACGTACATCAACGAGTGCTGGCGCGAGGGTCCCCTTCCCGAAGCGTGGAAACGGGCACGCGTTATCATGATTCCTAAACCGGGCAAGCGACTTACGCTCGATAATCTCATAGGGATTTCGCTCACGTCTTGCGTCGGCAAAGTCATGGAACACGCTGTTCTCACCCGCGTGACCAACTTTCTCGAAGACCGCGACGCATTCCCGCACACCATGCTGGGATACCGCCGCATCTCTCTGCACATGACGTATTGTTTCAGCTAAAACACGAGATCGTAGACGACACTACAAGCTCCACCAAGGCAATTCTCGGCCTAGATATTAAAAAGGCCTTTGACAACAATAAACATGAAGCTATTTTAAAAAGAGTTGAAGCATTAGGACTAGGTCAAAGAACATACAATTACATTCGACATTTTCTTACGGGCAGACGCGCACGTGTTGTCGTCGCCGATGAGGAATCGCCGGAATTTGAGACGGGCCCGACCGTCACGCCTCAAGGCTCCGTAATATCACCATTACTCTTTAATTTAGTTCTACTAGGGCTAGCCGAGAAATTAACAGAAATAGAAGGATTATATCACAGTCTCTACGCGGATGACATCACCCTCTGGGTTCCCGGGGGACGTTGTGACGGTCACGTCGAGCGAGCGCTACAGGCGGGAGTAGATGCAGTGCAGGAGTACTTGCGAGGAACGGGACTCGAGTGCTCGGCGATCAAGTCCGAACTGTTACTCTACAAACCCACAAGCAGAAGTCGCAAATCCCTGCGTGAAGAGAAACGGGAATACTCAAAAATACGCGTTATCTCGGAAGATGGTACTCCCATACCGCACGTAGGCAAAATTAGAATCTTGGGATTATACCTGCAGGCAAACGGATATAACGGAGAGACGGTGCTCAGACTCCGTGGTTCGGTAGACGACACGATCCGACTCTTGCATCGCATCACGAATCACACATCACGCAACGGTATGCGCGAACACTGCGTGATCCGTCTCATGCAGGCGTACGCGATAAGTCGCATAACGTAGACCTCCCCCTACCTCAAGTGGATAGGGTCGGAAAAAAACAAAATCGATTGCATGATACGAAAGGCTTTCAAGAGGGCGGTATGCGCTCCAAGCAACGCAAGCACCGACAAGTTTCTAGAGCTCGGACTTCACAACTCACTCGATGAATTAATCGAGCGCACGACGTTGCGCAATTCGAACGATCATCCAAGTCAACGACGCGTCGACGCATCCTCGAGTCGCTGGGCATCACGTACCACAGCATGGAGAAAAAAACGGCGGTTCCGGCTTCGGTCAGCGACCGCCTGATCGTCCAGCCGCTTCCCATGAACATGCATCTAAAGCATCACGTCGGGCGACGCAACCAACGAGCTAGCGACCTTCAAAAGAAATTTGGTAAGAGTGACGAGGCGGTGCATGTACGTAGACGCCGCGCGATATGGCGAAGGAAGAAGCGCACACGCGATCGCGGTTGTAGACAGCACGGGCAAATGCCTCGCGAGTGCCACAGTAACCACGGGACACAGGGAGGCGGCAGAAGAAGCCCCGATAGCCTTGGCACTCGCCACGGTGCCGAACGCTGCGATCGTGATCAGCGACTCGCAGGCGGAAGACCGAAGCTTCGCGCTCGGCCGCGTCTCGCGGGAAGCGGCCCGCATAATCAAATTTATGAGGACGAGCCCTCGACGTCACAAAATTCTACGGCCTTCCTCCTCTGGACCTCGGCACACACCGACGTCCCGCTGGCGGGTCACGAGGCGGCCCACGCCGCGGCTCGAGGTCTCACTCGCCGAGCCGTGGCAGATTACATGGCCGCCGCCTCCACCCCCGAGTGGGGCGCGTCGGATCTGCCGGATCGAGACACTACAACACACAAGCTGCAACAACAACGATCACAATGGCTGTGGGACGATCGCCTGACCACGTTCAGAGACCTAACACAACGCTACAGACTCGAAAGACGCAAATTCCCGCCACCGCACGTTAAATTAAACAGGAAAGAGGCCGTAAACTTACGCTTACTACAAACAAACAGTTACCCTTGCCCGGCAGTCTTACGCCACTGTTACCCGAGCTTATACCAGACTTATGCGTGTAAAGCGTGCGGACACAGAGCAACGCTGCGACACATGCTCTGGGAATGTGTCGTTAACAACGGTACTAAAACCGCCGCCGTTCGCGACGCGCCCGTAAAGGCAGGCGTTTCTAGATTAAAGGAAGCCTCGAGCTCGCTCGAATAGTTGGCGGGGTGACCACCACGACAAAGACCGCATTTCTCTTCTCCGTACGAGCAATCACTCATGTTGTGGCTGTCACCGCAAGCACCACAGCGGGTAGCAGATCTCCCCTCACGCTGTAGCCAATATTATGTATTCGTTAGAGATATATTATGGTGCTCGTCAGAGCACGACGGTGTCAAGGAACTACGCAATGGTTTAACATTCGCTTTACATCCGATGAGTAGCTTCACCCCGCGCCCCCCAATCTTGCATACTCTACAGGAATAGTACGAGGTGTTGACGGCAGTTTAACCTGTCAAAAGATTTTAGACATGTTTAAAAGGGCTGGTGTCACTTCCGTTAATGGTCCAGCCGAGTTATTGACAATAAGACTCCAACTGAGTCAGTCATAGTTACGTGCACTGGGACGATGCGTCCGACATAAATTAAGGTCTGGCACCTAATTTATTTGGTTGAAGCTCTGGCTCCACGTATTCTACAATGTGCTGAATGTTGGCGATTTGGTTAGAGCGTGAGGGGAGATCTGCTACCCGCTGTGGTGCTTGCGGTGACAGCCACAACATGAGTGATTGCTCGTACGAAGAAGAGAAATGCTGTCTTTGTGGTGGTGGTCGCCCTGTCAACTATTCGAATGGTCCTGCAAGATCTCAGGAACTTCAACATATAGAAGCAAGTGAAAGAAGACGTTGTTCACGCCGTGAGGCTGTTGCTGATGTAAAGGGTAGATATAAGGAATATGCTGAAGTGGCAGCACGCCAGCAAATGGTTGCAACTCAACCCTTTCCCATGCTATTGAAATAGCGGGCGAAAAAGCGCTTACAAAAGCTATGGAACGACTAACATCAAACCTGTCGGAAACTTTAGCTCAAGCGATGACATCCCAAATGATTCAGTTTTTCAGTTCTGTATCGAGTTGCAATTCTTACTCATCCCCTAATATCGAACGCTGAGCACCTGTTCGATCCTTTGCCCGTTATTGTAGAAAATTCTGAATATAGAAGGCCATCAGCTTCAACTCAGCAGAGCTACAACCGATGCTCCTCTCGACCAGTGTAAGAAAACAACCAGGATGTAGAAATGGATCTTCCGATGCTTAAGCGCACAAGTTCCCCTAATGGACGTCAATATGAACATGCTTTCATCTTCCCCGCTACAAGAGGATTTACAGTCTCTCTTCACAACCTATGGTTTTTACAAGCTCAATATCTACTGCAACGCGCGTGACTATTGAAGGCGCATCCGTATTAGATGTATCCATTTCAAACATTAATACTGATTCACTAGAGGCCGACGTGGTGTACACCGATATTAGTGACCATCTGGGTATTATATTACTAGTAAGTAGAATTCACTGCCCGGCTAGTAAAACTTAAAAAATCAGTCTTTATTCAGTGCATAACTTCATCAAATCTTGAAGCAATTCGCCAAGCTATTACTCGTGAAGCTTGGAACAGCGTTTACCGGGCAGAAGGTAGTGACTCTGCGCATACTGCTTTTATGACCACTTTCAAAGCTTTTTACCATGAACACTTCCCTATGAAAATAAAAATGACACGGCCATCTAAAGCACGAAAACCTTGGCTGACACCTGAGCTTCTTGGTATGGTTAAACACAAACATGCCCTGTATGTTCGATTTGTGAAATCTAGAGATCCAGCCCTGCTCAAGAATTTTAAGAAATATAGAAATAGTCTCATCAATCAGCTTAGGGCTGCCATGGATGCTTATTTCGTGAGAATTTTTAGTGACCCAGCCAATAAATAAATGATGTAATCTGGCGCAAATTAAATACTTTGTTAAGGTGGCGGTCCCACTCCGGCGGCACGAGCCCCCCGTTTTCAGTACTTTTGGAGCAACCGTGGCGGCTCTTCTACTTAAGATATGAAGTTGTCGTACAAACCATAAAAAGCTTAATTCTTGTAGATTCCAACTGTATATAATATAAGAAAATTGAATAATGTGATTTAGAAATAAATGCTCAAGAACAAGCATGAGATACATGGTTTTTGCAAAGTGTGTCTCAGTTGTGACCATATTTAGAAGAAACTACTGCACTTACTGCATTGCGGCTTGCTCTGTAGCTTTAGGACATATTTATCTAGTTCCTAGACGTAGCAAATTAATTGTTAATTTTTACTTTTTGGATAATTTGCTTTTGAAAATTGGCAAATATTGCAATCTTCTGTTGTAAACAGCCCGGCAACTACATGCTCAAGGAAGCTAAATTTTGGATAAAGTAGAGTTCAAGGAATTTCCATTTAGGACACAAAATTTCATTCATGTAACTTTATTCGTTTTCCTAATAATGCGGCCGAAATAAGCAATATTTAGAATTCTGGTTTTATTTTTGCCCATTTTTGCGAGAGGGTAATAAAGCTACGAAGCTGCGCTTTAAAACTAATAAAGTTACATGAATGAAATTTTGTGTCCTAAATGGAAATTCGTTGAACTCTACTTTATCCAAAATTTAGCTTCCTTGAGCATGTAGTTGCCGGGCTGTTTACAACAGAAGATTGCAATATTTGGCAATTTTCAAAAGCAAATTATCCAAAAAGTAAAATTAAAAATTAATTTGCTACGTCTAGGAACTAGATAAATATGTCCTAAAGCTACAGAGCAAGCCGCAATGCAGTAAGTGCGGTAGTTTCTTCTAAATATGGTCACAACTGAGACACAGTTTGCAAAAACCATGTATCTCATGCTTGTTCTTGAGCATTTATTTCTAAATCACATTAATGAATTTCCTTATTTTATATATAGTTGGAATCTACAAGAATTAAGCTTTTTATGGTATATACCACAAATTTATATCCTAAGTAAAAGAGCCGCCACGGTTACACCAAAAGTACTGAAAGCTCGTGCCGCCGAAGTGGGACCACCGCCTTAAAGCCTAATTCAATTTCAGCTATTCCAGATGCTTTGTGGCATAACGGGCACAAACTTTCCGAAAATGCTATACCAAACGCGTTTAATGAAATCTTCTCATTATAACCACACTTAAATGACGTTGATGGCCTCAACAGCTATGCTCAGTTCCTGCCTGTAAGCGCGTTTAGTGACACTTTATTTCTTGCCCCAACTAGCCCCTCAGAAGTCTTTTCTTGCTTTAGTGATTTAAGTATCAGCCGGTCCCTGGATGCCGATGGCATCCAGATTCGGCCCATAAAGTATGTGCTTGATATAATATGCCCTGCTCTTACCCATATTTATAACACCATATTATGTACAGGTAAATTTCCTAGACAAATGCAGACTTCACTTGTTGTTCCAGTCTTCAAGCACGGTGATAAAGGGGCACTAAACAACTATAGACATATTACGATAATTCCAGTGTTTTCGAAAGGTATTGAGAAATTAATGCATATCAGATTGCTATCAGATTTATTCACCACAATTTGTTTCAAGATTTTCAATATGGGTTTAGGAAGCATCGCTCTACCGAAACAGCCCTCTTGAGTCAAAAAGAAATAATTATAGGTGCATTCAGTCGTAATCAAATTGCATTAGGCAGATACGTCGATTTTTCCAAGGCATTTGACCTAATTGATCACACTATCCTTCTTAGAAAATTAGAAAACTATGGTGTGCGTGGAACATCGCATGCGCTTGTAGAATCCTATCGTTCAAATAGGACACAATTTGTAGATACAAACAATGAAACATCTGCAAGTAAGCCGGTAGTTGTTGGTGTGCCACAAGGAAGCATTCTAGAGCCACTCTTATTTTTTATTTACATAAATGACATTGTACACTGCACAGACAACGCAACATTCGTCTCGTATGCTGATGATACGACAGTTTTTATTACAGGAAATTTGGAAACAGCGATAGAAGCGATAGCTAACAAAACGCTGTCTGACCTAGATGCCTGGGCCTCAGTGAATTCTTTAAAAATAAACCCCTCAAAAACACAAGTTATTTTGTACACGCCTAAAGGAAAAATGCTGACAAAGAAGCTGAGTTTATTTCTGGGCTCTCAGCAGGTAAAGACGGTGGATTCTGTTAAAACACTTGGAGGACATTTTTCAAAGCACGAATCTTCACTTTTGTAGGAAGAATACATCGCGTACGTGCAAGGACACCAATGGCAGATGACATCTTTCAATTGAGATTTTCAACATGTATATTCCAATCCCTGTTCTTACCCATAATATAACTTATTATTCCTAAATTCCTAAACAAAAATGATAGCAATATCATATGAATTAATTTCTCAATACCTTTCGAAAACACTGGAATTATCGAAATAGGTCGATAGTTGTTTAGTGCCCCCTTATCACCGTGCGTGAAGACTGGAACAACACGTGAAGTCTGCATTTGTTTAGGAAATTTACCTGTAGATAATATTAAGTTATAAATATGGCTAAGAACAAAGCGTGGAATATACATGTTGAAAACCTCCATTCAAAGATGTCATCTGCCATTGGTGTCCTTGCACGTACGCGATTTATACTTCCTACAAAAGTGTAGATTATCATCTACAATGCATTAGTGTCCTCTCTATTGCAGTTCTGCAGCATAGTGTGGTGTACTACTGGTGTAACAAATTTGCGCAAGCTGTATTTGCTGCAGAAAAGAGCCATACGACACATTGCTGCTGTCCATTATGCTTCTTCTAGAAAACTTCTTTTTGCAACGTTCGAGATTCTTCCAGTGTTCTGCTTATATAATTAAAGGCTGATGTTGTGTTATAAAGCTTTTGTTAAGTATGGTACCGACACCATAATTAATCTTGCTAAGTTAACAGTAAACACAAGTGTTCGCCTAACCAGGCACAAAGAAATATGGACTGTACCCACCCCTAGAACTACTTATGATGAACAATCTTTGCCCTACAAGCTACCTTCCCTGTTAAACTTATTAAACCATGAAAATTTTGATCCTTCGTGAAATCAAAATTGTCTCATTAAACACTTCGCCCAGTCCATTTGTTTTCAGGAATAGTACATCCTTTCGAATTTTTTGTCCCTCTTCTTGTCGATCGCTGCTTTTTATGTTAATGCCATTTCAAGCCCATGAAAACGAGCTCTATTGTTTCACGATTTGTTATAAAATGTTATGTAATACTCGTCGATTTATGTGAACTCTTCTTGCTTGACTAACCGTCATCCTGCTGTTTTGCCAACTTTAACGGGGTCGGGACCTCGTCAAGCTGTTCAAGCTTTTCGTCCCGTACTCCTCCTATCCAAAGGAAATAAAAGTTGATTGGCTGATTGATTGATTCATAATACTAATTCATCTATTTCTGTGCCGCGTTCAAAAACCAAAAAAGGTTATTAAACATGGTCCTTCAAAGACAGACGCTATTGCTAATTCTTCCAACTCTGCCCCTCAATCACAAACCAAAAAGTACGTTAAAGACAATCTTTCGAAGACATAATTTTTTAGACAGAGTACTTTAGAGCAAGCGCTTTCTAAATTAGGTGGCCCATAATTCATCAAAACGTTATTTAAATGTATGACAGTGGAACTGCTGTTCCATTATTTCTGCAGCTACGGATTTAATATATCTTTGTTCACAGCTTGATCCCCACATTATTCTTTTGCAGGAGACTTGGCTCTCAAGTGTCAAAATTTTCATATAAGAAAATGTGTTTTGTTTCGATTGGACCGTCCACCGAGATGCCGAATAAGAACTAAAATATGCCACAAAGCAGAACTATCCAATTAGTATATGTCTGCGGAGTGCGAGATACTAGCCATAGATGTAGATGTGAGCATTCATGGTTGTTATACGTTTTCCTTCGTTAATAATGTACGCATCGGTGAGTTTTGCAGTGCCTAAAGTATCTTTTTTTGCTCTTTTTTGTCTTTTACTGTACCATGTAGCTTCAGTTTGTTTCTTTTTGTAATACTGTCCAACGCAATGCCCACCTGCTTTGGTCTCACTGAGACTGTCAGTGTCGCAAATAAATAAATTAATTAAACAATTAATTTTACCGCAGGTATTCAGGACATTCGTTACCTTGATACCATTGTCAAATCTTGCGAGAAAGAAATTGTGATAGCCGGATACATTAATTCGCCTCATCTTTCTTAGGAATTCGAAACGGATTCATGTGGAAAGCGATCGTTAGACTGGGCAATTAGTCAACATTTTTGGTGCTTAAACACGAAAGCACGTAATACCCCTTTAACTTGAGGTAGTAAAAATGTCGCTGTTTCACCCGAAAGGCGAATCATCAATTGCGATATCAAATTGCACCAGCAACGCGCAGAACTGTTGTCGACGCCGTCAGCGTTTTGCCCTCGTTCACCCCTTTAACTCGAAGTAGTAAAAACTGGGGAAAAAATTGAGATAAGCGCAGTTTCGAGATATCCGAATTCACAAAATGTAAGCATAACCACCGCGTAAAGCCAACATGACGCCTTTCTAATATGGCGCCGGTAACCGCCGACTTCCTCACAAGAACTCAGTGTACCAGGAGCGGTACTTTTAGTATATCATTTTTGCGATATTATGTGTGGCCCAGCAACCGACACGTCGGTCATGTATAGGCAACCGCGAACTTCGCACATATAAGCGCAAACGCAGATGCATGTTGACACCGTGTTCGAAACCGAGTCACGCTAAAAATCACGCGAACGTGCACGGTTACCCGGAGTTTTCAATCGAGCATAATCTCCACAGAGCGTCGTTCTGACCACTGACAAAGCGCGAAAATGACCTGCACCGTATAAGCCATCGTTACAAAATCCCGGCTCTTAAAAGAAGGGGTAGGGGGTGGGTACATACCGGGCATTTGGCACAGGTGCAACGCGGTTTGAATAATTCAGGTCCACACAATTGATTCTCGAGCCATATATTTTCGACAAAAGGAAACTTGTAATGCTGGGCCGTTTGGTGGCTGCACTCGGTGCGAGAAAAGCGTTCTCAAGCTGCCCGACACACCGCATCAGTTTCATTTCATTTCATTAACTTCATTTCATTTATTTTTCGAGGTGCGCAAAAAGAGCTTTAGGCCTTAGTATGGGCGCACTTGTGTTACACAAAGAACAGAAAATAAAAAAACAACAAACAAAACAGAAAACCTGAAAGTACAGTGCTAAAATGCAACAAAAAATTGAATTACATTATTGACAGCAATCAGATAATGAGCAAATGCAAGAGCTGAAAATATCAACATCGTAACGCAAGGCATTTTGTTGTGTCACAAGACGTGGTATAGCGTTGGAGGTGCAAAAGGAGTTAACGTAGAAAATGCTGGAATTACGCAAGTTTGGGCGAGGCACGCAGAACGTTACAGCCGACAGTAACCGCGGACAGGAAAAGTGGTTATGAATTAGTTCATACAAGAATAAGCAATCGCGATATTTTCGCGCTAATTCTAGGGGTGTAATATTAAACATCCGCAGTACACGCTCATAGGCTTAAAATACATGGCGTCGCAGAAATCGATCGCACAGGATACAAATGAAACGTCGCTGAACACAACCAATTTTTGCGACATTGGTCAAATTAATACAGTTCCATTCAACAGAACTAAACTCGGAACTAATTGTTCTTCACCGCCGCTGCACTCGACTTTGTTCCTAAGCAGCCGCAACAAATTCCTTGTCTCGGCTAAGGTCGGGACATCTCGCGGCCCCTCGTTTTCTTGTTCATCCATGTCATCGCTGTTAAATGCGGTTTCCGCAATTTCGGCATCGGTCATTTCAACGTTATTAGACTAGCTTCAGTTGCAAAACTCGGCAGCGTTGAGCGGAACCGCCACCCGCCCGCGCCTTCATGGCGCTGCCGTCGCACCCAGCTCCACTTCCCCACTAGCCGGCTACGCGAACTGGCCGGACGAAACAGACGCTGCAGCTTTGCTGCATTCTCTGGTTGGTTGTTGACGGTGGATTTCAGGAACCATGTCTTCCGCGAAACTGTAGCCTTCGCCGCGTTTGTTAGGGATATTAGCAGACGACGCCGACGTGCTTCGTTCCTGACTGCAACAAGCAGCTATCGAACGATGTGGACAGTTCGGCGCGCCACTTCTTGTGTGCTCCCAGCAATGCGACACTTCGCTCGGCGTTGAACAGAGTGATTCCTCGTGCTGACCGGGAACTCTCTGCGAAATCCGTGGTGTGTGATTTGCAGTTTTATGAGCAGGACATGTTAAAGTGTTTGTGCGTATTATCAATGGACAGACGGTTGAGGTGCCACGAGACACGTGGACATTTGCCGAGGAGGTGGTGTCGAAAGTGTTCCCGAACCTTCCCTCGTATTTGTCAACCAACCGGAAAAAAAACGCAAGCGAAGAGAGATGTTTGGTGACCTATTTTGGGCCATCTAAGAAGAGCTGTCAGAGAATATGCTGAGTCGTGTTGGGTGCCCCTTGCGCTTTCAGGAACTGAGTGCACGCATCATAAAATTTTTAACAGCGGAGCTGTTTAAGCTCTTTGCTTCACCGCGTGGTGTGCGCCAAAACTCGCCTAGCGATGACGTCACTGCGCACAGCCACGCCTTGCATCACCTTGTGATAGCCAATGAATAGCTAATCGATAATCGATGAATAATAAACAAATTCCGGGAAATACTGTGGTTGACTTGGCAGTGCTTAGGCTAGCCCAGATACATGGCCAATACTTTGCGATAGCCAAGCAATATGTAATTGATAATCGATCAATAATCGATAAATTCCGGAAAGGCATAACCCATAAGGCCAGGACCAGCTAGGTGCCGCTCAGCTCCGCTGTTTCTTTAGCCTTGCGCCAGTTGTGCAAGCTACGCAAATTTTTTTATTCACACATTTTGTACTGCGAAATAACTCGAAGCAATGTCGAAATGTCAAAATACATCAGAAAAATTTCACAGGTGAAATAGAAATCGCGTGTGGTCTGCTACGTAAGCCGCCATTATTAAAGCGAAGCGTTCTATGCCTCACTCATTCGTCCGTGAGCGCCGAAAACAAACTGCAGGAAAGCGAACTTACACAATGGGAATATCTGCGCATCTCCGCACATAATAAAGCAACGGCGCACGACATACGTATCGTAGAACAATACAGTTTACATTCGCAGTTTTACGGATAAGAACAACGGGAACTGGAACGCCACGCTACCCAGATCAGCTGTATCAGCCTCCTAAAAAAATTACACCATCTTCCCGTAGGGGAACCCTGAGTAGTATGCGAAGCAGCCATGGGGTCGACTCAAGGTAGTTTTATCAGCTGTATAAACTTGGACATGCAGCAGCATCAGCAACGCGCAGAACTGTTGTCGACGCCGTCGGCGTTTTGCCCGCGTTCGCACCGAACGCGCGCGGCATTGGTGACTGTTGCCGGTGCCTCCGGGGCGCCTACCGTCACGCCTCTAACCTAAGCTCTTCGCATTATCACGCGCGGAGTCGCAGGTGTTGCCATTCGTTGCGCAATCCGAAGAGGAGAGGAGCGTCGGAGAGATGAGACAAGGAGAGGACAGGAGGGGGAGGAGGATGCGCATGCGCAGTAGGGGTGTGGACGCCGCACGGCGGAGGGAGGGAGGGAGTGACATAGCCCCGACCATAAGATCATCATCATCATCATCATCATCATCAGCCTATATTTATGTCCACTGCAGGACGAAGGCCTCTCGCTGCGATCTCCAATTACCCCTGTCTTGCGCTAGCGTATTCCAACTTGCGCCTGCGAATTTCCTAACCTCATCATCCCACCTGACTTTCTGCCGTCCTCGACTGCGCTTCCCTCCTCTTGGTATCCATTCTGTAACCCTAATGGTCCACCGGTTATCCATCCTACGCATTACATGGCCTGCCCAGCTCCATTTCTTCCGCTTAATGTCAACTAGAATATCGTCTACCCCCGTTTGTTCTCTGATCCACACCGCTCTCTTCCTGTCTCTTAACGTTACTCCTAAGATTTTTCGTTCCATTGCTCTTTGTGCGGTCCTTAACTTGTTCTCGAGCTTCTTTGTTAACCTCCAAGTTTCTGCCCCGTATGTTAGCACCGGTAGAATGCAATGATTGTACACTTTTCTTGAAAGGAATAGGCTCCGAATAATGAATACCTTCTTCAGGAAGCGCAGCAACAGGAAGTGGACCTGGAAAAGCCCTAATGGCGAAACAAGGAATGAAATAGATTTCATACTCTCTGCCGATCCAAGCATAGTGCAGGATTTAGAAGTGTTAGGTAAGGTTAAGTGCAGTGACCATAGGTTAGTGAGGTCTAGGATTTCTCTCAATTTGAAGAGAGAGAGAGTGAAATTAGTCAAGAGGAAACAGGCCAACCTAGAGGCAGTAAGGGTAAAAGCAGACCAATTCAGGCTGGTGCTCGCAAACAAATATGCAGCTTTAGAACAGGAAGATGAAGATAACATAGAGATAATGAACGAAACCGTAACTAGGCTCATCTCAGAAGCAGCAATTGAAGTGGGAGGTAAAGCACCAAAGCAACCTGTAGGGAAGCTCTCCCAAGAAACAAAGGACCTAATAAAGAAACGACAAAACATGAAAGTGTCCAACTCAAGAGATCAGATAGAATTCGCTGAACTGTCAAAACTGATCAACAAGAAGAAAGTAAGGGATATTCGAAATTATAACGTGGGAAAAATTGAGGAAGCCGTAAAATATGGACGCAGCATGAAAACAGTAAGAAGAAAACTAGGCATAGGACAAGGCAAGATGTATGCACTGAAAGATAAGCATAGTAATATCATCAGCAATTTCGATGACATAGTAAAAGCAGCAGAAGAATTCTATACTGACCTGTACAGTAGCCAAAACAACCAAGCTTCTTCCATTCGAAATAGTGATGAACCGGATACAGAAGCTCCTTCTATAACTAGCGATGAAGTTAGAAGGGCCTTGAAAGACATGACCAGGGGAAAAGCGCCTGGAGAAGATGGAATAACAGTAGATTTAATCAAAGATGGAGGAGATATCATGCTTGAAAAGCTTGCGGCCCTTTATACGAAATGCCTCACAACTTCAAGTGTACCAGAGAGCTGGAAGAACGCCAACATTATACTTATCCATAAGAAGGGAGACGTTAAAGAATTGAAGAATTACAGACCCATTAGCTTGCTTTCAGTATTGTATAAAATATTCACCAAGATAATTTCCAATAGAATCAGGACAACACTTGACTTCAGTCAACCAAGAGAACAGGCTGGCTTCAGGAAGGGATATTCTACGATGGACCATATCCATGCCATCAATCAGGTAATCGAGAAATCTGCGGAGTACAATCAACCTCTCTATATGGCTTTCATAGATTATGAAAAGGCATTCGATTCAGTAGAGATATCAGCAGTCATAGAGGCATTGCGTAATCAAGGAGTGGAGGAGGCATACGTGAATATCTTGGCAAATATCTACAAGGATTCCACAGCTACCTTGGTTCTCCACAAGAAAAGTAGAAAGATACCTATCAAGAAAGGGGTCAGGCAAGGAGACACAATCTCTCCAATGCTATTCACTGCATGCTTAGAAGAAGTATTCAAGCTCTTAGACTGGGAAGAATTAGGAGTGAGGATCAATGGCGAATATCTCAACAACCTTCGGTTTGCAGATGACATTGTCCTATTGAGCAACAATGGAGAGGAATTACAACAAATGATTGAGGACCTTCATCGAGAAAGTGCAAGAATTGGGTTGAAGATGAATATGCAGAAGACAAAGATAATGTTCAATAGCCTGGCAAGCGAACAAGAATTCAGAATCGCCAGTCAGCCTCTAGAATCTGTAAAGGAATATGTTTATCTAGGTCAATTACACACAGGGGACCCTGATCACGAGAAAGAAATTTACAGAAGAATAAAATTAGGTTGGAGTGCATACGGCAGGCATTGCCAAATCCTGACTGGGAGCTTACCACTGTCGTTGACCATAAGATGCTTCGCATCTAAAAAAAATCACAGCATATCCACGGGGTGAATGATGATGAGTGGGTGAAGCTCCGGAGGGAATCATCGGATCTCCCGCTTAAGGGGACGCTAGCACAAACGCTTTAGAAACGTGCAGTACTCTCTAGTAAGGGGGAGCGGCGACAGCGTCTTACGCAGCCATTTACACATGCCGGAACGTGCACCGCGTTTGCCGACCGCATCACATGACTGCTGAGAGAGTATACCCCCGGTATTCATAAACGCTCCTCAACTTGAACTTGGCTTGCCACCGCTTTGGGCAGCGCGTTCGAAACGCATTGAAGGTAAGGCGGAGAGGCCACAGTGTCTTACACCAGCTTCTTACACGGGCCGTAACGCACTAGCACAAACGCGTTAGAAACGCGCTAGAAACGCGGCCTTTCGTTAATGTTGGGTATTTATTGCCATCGTGGTGCGTGTGTCGATGTCTGCTTCGTGGCGTAGTGGGCTAACGCCGCGCGCTCGGAAGCGAGGGGTCCCTGGTTCGATTCCGCGTTACGGACACAACTTCGGAATTTTTTTTTCTCATTTTTCTCAGACTGGTTACACACTACTGGTTACACACTACTACTACGACGACGGGGACAGAACGGGTGCCGCTATAAGGATCTTCGCCCCTAAAATAAAAACTCCGCCTGGTACGTCGCTTGCTTTGCCATTGGAGGTACGCTGCCACGCGTTGCGAGCGGGCGCCGTGTGTTGGCCATAGCGACTGTACCGCCGGAGTGACGCTGTCGGCAACGCTGTGTCAGCGCAGCTGACTACGCGTTAGATTGTACTAGAATACGGTCTAGTACACTCTACTACGCGTTGTGCAGGCGGTTGCTTACGCGCTCGTGGCGTGCATTGGAGGTACTATGTAGAGCGCGCGCCTGCTGCGTGACAAAATTTTTCTTCGAAGGAAGACCAGCTGTGCGCCGTCTGGCCGAAGACGCCGCCCGAGTCCAAGTCCTAGCTTTTTTATAAGCATTCGGCCATCTTCGGACAATACCGAGTAACGAGTTTTGAAGTTTTGAGCATTACAGTCACATGGTGGACTTTCGAAGAAGAGTTAAAATTTTGTCAGGATTAGTTTGTGGTAAAAAAAAATGCATGGCCGAAGAGAGCTACGCTCAAAATTCCAACCGTTTTTTTTTTTTCCGATCCGCTTTACCGTTGTCGAGGTGGTCTGAAGTAGTGGTTGCCGCAAACACGGTGGCCACAGCTCAGGGCGGGCAGGCTCCTGGGCGGGCAGGTTCACCGTTGCCGCCGCCGTCTTTAACTCGTATACAGCGTCGCGTCGCTATAGCGCGTTGGAGATGCGTTTGAAGAACGCTGGTATTCTTTTTGCCGACGATCAGCTGCGCATGCTGTTTTCACGACTGCCGAATAGTTTCACCAGAAGCTTGCTTATGGGCACAAGTTCGTCCAAATAAAGGATACTGTTTTCCCAAGTCACCTCCTCTCTTTGCCTACTGACAAAGACCATCACTTCAACGCGACAATATGTAGCATGAATGTCGTCTGGTGAAGCAAAGGTCACGGCAGGCAAGGGCTGGCGCGCGTCGTCTGCTCGAGTTAGCACGGCTCGGACACGCGCCGCCGCCGCCGCCGCCACAGGTGTGTTGCAAGCGTTGGCTGCGAGAGGCTCTAGTGACTGCACCGAGTGGAGAGGAGGAAAACGGAAAGAGTAGGGTAGCGCTTTTGCCGCTCACGTCCCAGTATATTCTAGGCACTATAATACAGCCAACGCCTCCTAAAGAAAATGTATACCTGGGACGTGATGATCATAAGTGGTTCTTGAGGGAAAGGGAAAGGTTGGCAGAAGATAGCGCCAACCTTTCCCTTTCCCTCAAGAACCACTTATCATCATCACGTCCCAGGTATACATTTTCTTTAGGAGGCGTTGGCTGTATTATAGTGCCTAGAATATACTTACTGTGTATTCTAGGCACTATAGCTGTATATATCTGAATTGCATTACGCGCATCAACCAAGGAGGATTAAAAAAAATTCATTTTTTTTTAAATCCTCCTTGGCGTCAACCAGGGGGTGAATCTTGCTATACCTCGATCCCGTTGGTTGTGTATAGCAGACGCTGAGTCGACGCTAGTGCCAAGGCGCACTTCGGTTAGGCCCTAGCGTACGGATGGCGGTACTATGGCGGCGAAAGAAAAAAGTTGCAGTGGCTTAGCTCGGCTATGCCATGATATACGTAGCGTTAGCAAAGGTTCAGCTGATTATTCTTAGCTTTCCTGGCTGTCTCCTAGCTACGCTCAACCGCTAATTGCCAGGCAACTACTTCGGGACCCGATGAGTCAAGCTTCTCCGTTCTTCTGCGCTGTTGAGCAGCATTTGCGCTCTCCTTCTCCATGGCTATACCACAGTGGCAAACGCCAGTCAGAAGCGCAGCGGCTCCAGCGCAGTGTCAGACGGCGACTGCACCGCGAGTGACGACGGCGCCACGGCTACGACGTCACTCCTCTGGAATGCGCAGACCGGCGGCGGCGGAGTGCGCGAGAGGTGCCGGCTCCGGTGGCTCCGGTGCGCAAGCCGTGTGACATCACTGATCCTTGCGCATGCGCAGCACGGCTCTTGATGTGCCGCGCGAAACGGGCTTGGCTAGGCCAGTGTAGCTAACGCTACAAAAAGGAAAGCGGCGCGATTTTACTTACTCTCCTTCTTTCGCTATGGCATTTTTTTCTTCCTATTTTTTATGATAACGTTGCTCCACTCGCTTCTCCTTTCCCTCATTGCTTTCCTATCGGTCCTCGCATGTCTCGCCTCCCCTGAATTTTCGCACAGTGTTTTTTTTTATTTCTTTAGCTGTCCGAGGCGCGATCTTTTTTTAATTTTTTTATTTGTCTCGGGACGCACCACCAGACCGAAGCGCGCGCTCGTCTCCTGTCTGGCCGTGCCAGGCGTTACTTAAACAAACGGCGTTGTTTAAGCCAGCCGTAATTCGTGGTGCGTATCAAGAAACTACCAAGAAAGAAACTAAACTTTCTTGCAGAGGCGGGAGCCCGCGTACACCCGGTCCCAAAGCGAGCGTCGTAACCACTATGCTATACACCCACGCTTGCAGAAGATGCATTTATGCGAATCATATCATTGTGTTCGAGCGTCGTCGTCTTCGTCCACAGCTGCTGGCGCGTTCGTATGCTCGTGCTCTGCGATGCGAAGTTGTTTTGCGCGCTATGACTGCGTTCCGGGACACCGCGTTCCGGGTCTCCTGGAACGCGGTGTCGGCATTTAAACGCGGTGTTGGTGTTGCAAACTTCGCTATGCGACGCGCAGTGACGGTCGTAAGTTCAAAACGCCGGACGACGTGCAAAAAACAATTATCATCACCATGAGTAATAAGATGAAAAGTGCTTGCGCACTTCCGGAAAATGCTGGGCTACGATCGCCCAACCTCGCTGTTTCAAGCGTTGCGAGGCCGAGTGCAAGGGTAAGCGTTTTCTTTGTTTTGTTTTTGCTTTTTATTTGTTTTTGTTTTGTTGTCCTGCCTGGGGGCAGTGGGCGCCGCGGTTGGTTGGGTGGTTGTCATCCAGCAGCGAATGCTTTCCCATAATTCCTGATAAGATACGATTAGAGTGTACTAGCTTGGGGGAAGTGGGTCCAACGAGGGCTCTGCGTTGAGGCATTTTTTATTGAAAATCCAGGTGGCGCCACCGTCACTTTCTTCCGAATGAGCGGCCCCGCTCGCCGGCCGGACGCTTGTCGCGTCGGAGACCCTACCGCAGCTGCATTGAGCATTGACAGGCGGATGCTCGGTGGCGGAAACACTGAGATTATTCCCCAGCGATCTATTGTAAATAAAATGGAAAAAGAGCGGCGGAAAGAACGCGAACGACGCAACAAGGACGGTGCGTCGAGCAGACGACCTCTACTCAGCCCGCTAGCTCGCCTCAGCCAATGAGCGCTGTCGAAACAGCCGGAGCCAACGGTCGGAGATTCAGAAGAAGGCGACGGCAGCGCCGCCCCAATTTCCGTGTTTTTTGCTTCACCCTCGCCACTTGCTAAGGCGTCCGCTGGACCCACTCCCCCTTCTAGTACACTCTAGATACGATCCTCTTTACATGCGCCGCTGAAAGGCACATTCTCCATCTCAATCTACCCCTGCTTGTGGCGCATTTGATGCGACATGCCTTCTTATCGAATTACGTCGTTTACATGAATGCGATATGCTTGAAAGTTGATGCGTATGCGCTTCTGTCTCAATTAGGAAAACGACGCTAATGACCTGTTGCAATACCTAATCCTAATTGGTGAACCTAATTAGTCGGAATTATTCTCATTGACCGAAACTACTGTAATAGTAAATATTCTGCATTAGGATTAAGTAATGTAATAGGAATGAATTTTCAATACCCTTATTATTCTTCATTGGACTTAAGTAATTTAATCGTAAATCCTATAAGCTTAGGTCATCTGAATTATTCTGATTATTCTTATTCAAGTTAACGCTAATCAATCAAAATTAGGGCTAAATAATATTAAGTATTCTCAAATATGCTTGATTGGGCTAAATAATAATAACAAATATTATACCTTTAAAATGATTTATATTATTTCCCTTCGTTAGCTTTAAGGAATGTTATTTACGCCCATAACTATCATTGTAATTCTTTTATTAGTCGTTCAATAACACTAATTATTCTTATTGTGAGCATTATATTACCCCTTAATCTTCATTTGTATATATTCATCATCATGCCCAGCGTCATTCTCTTCAGCGCGCGGCCTACAAAAGAATTCGCAGTGGCTTAGCTCGGCTATGCCAGGATATACGTAGCGTGAGCTAAGTCGGCCACATCGTTCAGAACCGGTAGACCTGGTGGCGTGGGCGGATAGCGATACTCATTGGTAACGCTAAAGAGTGGAATCTTCTGCTTAACGCGAAAGTTCTTGCACGTTCTACAAACCCGCTCCACGGTTTCACCCTACTCAGGCGGCGCCGCTAAACTCAACGTTTCACGCATGGCACTACTTATTGGCGTCAAGTCTTTCATGTACCACAGTTTATCACACACGTCGCACACATATCCAAACGGATTGTTTACGAAGTGCGTATCGAAGGTCCGTGTCGCACTGGCGCTTTCGCTTAGTTTCACCGTATAGTCAGTCAATCGGCGAGCCTTGACGTCATCGACGGCGTCTTGTTGCTGCTGCTGAGATGGTCGGGCACGTCGCTCAGCCTCCTGGCGACGCCGCTTTGCTAGACGCTCCTCCCTTTGCTCCGGCGTCTCCGCAGCACGTTTAGCCTTCTGTTCGTTCTTCCTAGGCTCAACCACTAATTGCCAGGCAACTACTTCGGGATCCGATGAGTTAAGCTTCACCGCTCTTCTGTGCCGCTGAGCAGCAATTTCGCTCCCCTTCTCCATGGCTATACCCCACTAGCAAATGCCCAGCGCAAACGATCAAACGCCCAGTGCCAGCTGTGCGACGTGTGACGTCACTGCTCCTCGCACATGAGCAGCATGGCTCTCCAGGAGCCACGCGAAACTGCTCAACCTCGGCGGGTGTAGCTCACGCTACAATAAACCGTCGAAGTTTAACAGCTGTCTCGGAAGTGGTGGAGGCTACTCTCGATACCTTGGTCCTCTACGCCTTCGAGTTTCCCTGGAATTTCGTTCAGGTCGCCGCTTGCTCCGCCTTTCCGCCACCATGCCCCAAGAAGATCCACCAGGAGCCTCCGGCGTCACCGTGTCTGCCCCACCGGCCGTTCCTTCATGGAGCGTCAGCATGTGGCAGTGCGATCCCACCATGTTCGCTGGCCTTCGTGGTGACGACTTTGACGACTGGTCGAACAATTGTGACTGATTGAGTGATTCTAACCGGTGCGATGATTTTCACGAGCTTCGCAACGTCGCATTCTACCTCGCTGATGTTGCCCGGACTTGGTTTCTTAACCATGAGAGCTCCTTGCCTGGCTGGGCGGCATTCAAACACCAGTTTCGGCAGATTTTCGGTGCCCCAAAGGCCCACTCTGAGGTCGCCAAGAAAAAGCTTGACGGACGAATGAAACTTCCCGGGGAAACATTTCACAACGATCCCACTGCCGGTTACTTCGGTTTCCATAAAACGTATCAGCGAATGCGCAGCTGCTTTTCTTGGCGTGGACTTGCAAAAAGCACAGCGAAATACGTGGCTTCCGGTTCGCTCTGCCAACACCGCAAACGACTGACCTCACCTTCGGCTGGACTGCTCCAACCTGTCCTGTGTCCTGAAGCTCCTTTCGCAGTCATTGGTATCGACTTGTATGGACCGCTACCCTTATTGGCTGGTGGTAAACGATGGATTGTCACAGCTGTAGACCACTTGACACGGTACGCTGAAACAGCCGCAATACCTTCAGGTTCCGCAGCGGAGGTTGCAGCCTTTTTCTTGGAAGCCATCTTTTTACGACACGGAGCCCCACGTGTCCTTTTCAGTGACCGCGGAAGGAGCTTTCTGTCTAAACTTCTTGACAATGTTCTCCGTGCGTCCAATACCATCCATAAAACGACTTCCAGCTACCACCCTCAAGCTAATGGCCTCACAGAGCACTTTCATCGCACGCTGTCCGACATGATATCAATGTACATGAACCCTGACCACAGCAGTTGGGATGTCATTCACCCATTCGTCACTTTCGCATATAACACGGCCGTCCAACGCACTATGGGGTACTCGTCCTTTTTCTTTGTTTATAGCCGTCAACCGATCACTGTCGTCGACGTATCTTTCTTTGGTGTCCCCGTGCCCTCGTTCATATCTATGTGGGAGCAGTTTGTTTCGTGCATTGCCCGGTGTCGCCAACACGCCCGCCTCAAGACCGACGCCAGTCAACTCGACCGCAAAACTGGCTATGATGCATCCCACCGTGTCGTTACTTTCCACCTAGAGACGAAGTGTTGCTGTGGAGTCCCGTTCGCGCTCCTGGATTATGAGAGCTATTTCAGTCCCCTTTTATCGGGTCCTACACTGTTCGGGAACAGACTTCGCCAGTTAACTATCGTGTCACTTCCGCTGTTACGCCTTTGGACGGCCGCTGCCGTGCCACAGAGATTGTACATGTTTCATGTTTAAATACTTTCATACGGCGTTCGCCGCGATAACCAGCGGCCAGGTTGGCCGCTTCCACGCGCGTTGGGAATTGTGTGAGCACTATATTACCCCTTCATCTTCTTCATCTGTATATATTAATCATTATGGCCAGTGTCATTCTCTTCAGCGCGCGGCCAGTAAAAATAAACCGTCTCGCATTACATTACTTTTTCAGTGCTCACTATATACAGTCACAATCATAAATCTCAGTAGTCATAAGGAATCCTCATACATACTCCCATAGGGCTCCATTTATAGCTATGGAGCACATCGTGTCACGCGTTAGACAGACAGACAGATATTTCTGAGTGACTACCACCGCGCTCTCACAGTTTGGCTGGTGTTGCGTGGCGCGACGAACGACACCAGCGGAGACGCCAGGTGAGCTCTCGCGGACTCTGGTTCGTCGGTCGGCTGGTTGCCGGGAGCGGAAGACAAGTCGTTGAGAGGTCCCCTCGTGCGTTGCGCGCTCGACCCTCGGACAGCTGTTAGCCTCCCGAACGTCCACGTCCGACTCAAGGCAACGCGTCTTCCTTGGTGCGCTTCTCAGCTGCCTTCCCGACGTGGCTGTTCACCTCCTGTAGGCTGCTTCAGCCACGCGTTTTTTGCCGATTTGCTGAGCGCTCGTGTGTGGCGCTTGCTTTATTTTTCTTCACTGTTCGTGCGTCACCGGCCACCCCGTGCTTCCACGCTCGAGCTTGTGCACAACGAACTTGTGACAATCGGTCCAGCTTATGGTGCCGACGCGGCAGGCAGGCGAGCTATCGCACTGCAGCCCGCATTTTCTTTACACCGAAGTTAGCGCTCGCCTTCCAAGGGTCGATATTACTTCCCTGCAGTGCTTATCAGAAATCGCTGCTACAATTCAAAAAGGCAGCCACTCTCCACCCTGGGTATAGATCAATTTTGGCAGCGCGAGCACCGTGGTGCAGTACAAATAGGCAATACTGAAGTGAAAAAATATTTAGCGAATACAACGCACCTTTTTAAATCTATGTGAAGCAAAGTTCTTACGAAAGAATTCATGAAATGCTATGCACTTTATCATTTTATTCCTGCGTCTTTGACGTAAAGGAAAATGGCGCGCGCGCATGGGCTCTTGCGCAACCATGATACGCAATGTGACACACGCGGTGATCATTTCAAAGAGCTAGTTGGGGTTTGCACGATAAAAGTGTACGTGAAATTTCGGGCTAAAATAAATTTGCTTTACTTGCACGCAAACACTTCAGTCGACCTTCAACGTCCTTGAGCGAAAACCGTGTCGTCGAAGCAAAATCCTGCACGGTGACGACCTTGTGTAGTAATTTACTTCCTACACCGACCCGTCATCATGTCTTACTTATAAGCAAACGCTCCCGCAACAATGGCTTGCTTCCTACACCATGGCGCATACCCACTACGGAGGATTGGCCAAGAAGCCGGTGGTTACACGGGTGGGGTGGGGGCAGAAAACCTCTGGGAAAAAGTATTGCGAGGGAACAGTTGAAATTACCCAATGAAACAAACTGATGTAACAGACATTTTTTTTTCTTAAAGAAAGAACGTGTGCTTTTTGAAAGGACAGCATGCTAGAAGGTAATACATTTTAATCACTTTAATTGCAATTTTCTAATCTTTTAATAATAAATCTGTAACTAAACGTAAATCGGAAATTTGTAAAATAATAAATTATAAATCAGCAAATTAACTAGGTATTATCCTTGTGTCACCAAGGAACTCGCATATGGTCCTGCATACGTCCCTGTGGCGTTCCTAATATATATTTACCAAACGAGAGAATGTTTCCAGTGTTTATTGCAATGCCTAATTCTCGGAATACAATTTCCAAGTATTTCTTTCTCTGGATTTCGAATCGGCGGAAGGTTAATAAAAATGATCTCTGGTTTCAGGTTCTTTGCAGAAATGAGATAGAGGGGACATCGCCAGTCAAGACCTGCGTAGATAAAAATTTAGGGGTGAAATACCGCATCGTAATTTTGTAAGGGAGATTTCCAATTTACATGTGGGACACAATTTATTGTCCTAAGGGCAAAGCAAATGGTTTAAGTCTCTTGTTTGAAATGTCTGTATTGCGGAGTATTTTAAAAGAGATAGTTTTCTAAACCTAGCCACGGTGATATGAGCAGAAGTCGGCAGAACATACATGACTGGTTCATGTAGGGGCGTACGTGGATGTGTGTCAGCCATTTCATTTAAAGACAAACCACGATGACATGGTACCCATATCAAGCGCACCAGACGTATGGGCGAAGGGATTGATGTTTCTAGTTCATTCAAAACTGTAATTTTTGAGGATGAGGTGAGTGCTGTGCACACTCATAACGAATCGGTTACTATTAAAACTGTCGAAGAATTTACCGGAAGTTTTCGAAGAGCTAAAGGTAATTGCTAATAACTCTGCTTCAAATATAGGTGAAAAAGTAGGAAGTTGCATTGACTACGACCGGAATCGCGCCTCACAAGAAATGTCTACACCCGCTTTCTCTTCACACGCTGATGCATCCGTCGCTATTATATTACTGATTTTCAATAGCACTAGATGATCTTGTAATAATCCGCTTAGATATGAGTTGGCAGGAGTTTAGCACTGGAAGGAAATTATGACGTCAAATTCATTTCTAATAGGATTTACGGGTTGGTTTTTTGAGAGGTAATGATCTCGCGTATGTGAACAGTTAATGATTAGAGTTGTAATTGCACAAAAAGAACCTGCGGATTGTACAGACGGGAGCATGTCTCCTCAAAGAACGCAGCTCTTTCCTCAATAAATACGTACTGCGATTGTCTCAATGAAGATGCGTAAATGTTTAAGTGGGTTTTTACTGTAAGGATATGGAATCTGCAAATGAGTGTGGGTAATCGAACTTCCTGATATAATACAATATAAGTATATAGCAAATTTTGGCAATCCAAGACAAATCCGAAGGGCCTCTCGCTCTAGAAGAACGAGGGGGTTAATCTTGTATGCTGGCCCACCGGAGAATAAAAAGCACCCAAATTCCAATATGCGCTGAAGATGCATACGATAAATGATAATGAGAGTGTCCCTGCGTAGACCAGAGCGCCTGTGAATGAGTTTGCGAATCATGCCAACAGCGCGCGCAGCCATCGACGTAACATGTTCGATTTTGGATCGTACATAACGCCTAGATACGCGGAGGGTTGATTTCTTGACGGTATTGAAGGAATAAATTAACAGGTACATTTAAGAGAAATGCAAGCAAGGCCCTCTTGCTAACATTTAATGTCATACGAAGATCCTCAAGCCAATCTTCAAGTATTGTTAAATATGATTGCAATATTATCTGCAGTGAGATAATATTACTCGCTGACGCAAAGAATGCAACGCAGTCTGAATAAACATACACTTTTATTTCGTCACACAGTGGAATGGAGCTCATTAGAATATTAAACAAACAGGGAGAAAGAACGGAACCCTGTGGAACTCCTCTGGACTGATTATATTTTGACGTCCAAACGCCGCCTTGGAAGCAATACAATTTTCTATCCCTTAAGAATTCATAAATCCAATTTGTAATATATGGAGCAACATTCATGCTCTTTAGGATATTTAGGAGAATGACATGTTCCACTCTGTCGTACGCCTTAGCTATATCAAGAGTCACTAGCGCTGCAGACTGCCGCCTTCGACGAGCAAGTTTAACGCGTCCCTCCAAATCAACGTGCGTGCACCAAATCGAGCATCCCGGTTTAAATCCAATCTCACATGAACTCAGTAATGTGTTAATTATTAAACACCTATAACGGACATATAACGTGCTTTCTATTAGTTTCATAATATTAAATGTTAATGCAATGTACCTGGCGTTGTCCATATGCAATCCCGCTCCTTCTTTCTTAAGCAGGGTAAGAATCTTAGCAAGCCTCCAAATTGAGGAATCCAACTGTTCTTACGGTTGTAGCTGACGATACTAAGTAGGCCCTGTGGAGACACGTCACGTGATATTTTTGCATGCTCATTGTCATACCATCTGGACTTCGAGTTGAGGCAAGTAGCAGTCTCACAACTTGCGCAAGCTCTTCAATCGTGACATTTATGAAATTGTCCTCGGATGCAAGGCTGACAAATTCAGTTTTATATGAGCTGTAAAACGCTCTTCTAATCCTTCGGCATTTCTTTCTGGTGATTCTGATAATTATTTAGGCGATAGGAGTACTGAATCAATATTTATGGGCGTTGGTAGAGCCTCGCGCGAACGAAGGAAGTTAAAAAGCGCTTTTTTATTGCAGCTCTTCGCCAGAAAATTATAATGTTTTTATCGTAATTATTATTTGAGAATGAAGCTGCAGCATACGTATAGTTGCTCCAATTTGTAGATAATTGGTTAAGAAGTTTCTTCCGCGCAGCCTTTTGGCGTCTATAAGCTCATGCACAGTTAGGGTTCAACCAAGGACAGCCAGAACTACCTTTTGCTGTCGAGACTGCAGACTCAGCATTATTTAGGGTACCCTTAAAAACCGAGCAAATGCTCATAGTTTTAGTGTCTCTCTCCATAACTATCAAAGAAGACAACGTGAACTGCAACGTTTTCTTGAATTTTAAATGGTCCGCGGAAGTATGTACTTCATTATCTAAAAAATTAAGGGGCAGACGGTATCCATCAATAGGATGGTGATCCCTACTTGTGGCATCATCAACGACAGGCCAAGACGATATTGATAAACCTGAACTAGCAAATGATAAGTCTAAGACTGAGCGCGACTGACATCGAACAAAAGTTGCAACTTTAGAATTAAAGCGTGTAAAACTGTTCGAAGAAGCCCAATCCCATAAGCGTTTCCCAGATGCATCAGCGCGAAAAACCCCACGCCACATGATGTGGATTGAAATCACCCGTGAACAACATTTTTTTTCAGTAGTCCACGGTGACCTCACATGTACGGACATCTTGTATTCCAGCAGGGAAGTAGGTTTTAACTATAGAGAGAAAGGTGCGCCGCCTGAAAGTATTATTTATAATACTAAAATTTCACATTCAGGAGATACAATTTGATATGAAATCCTTGCTCTATGATAAATTTTAGATGAAGTGAACGACATCAATCCTCCACCTCAGAAAGGCTTATCCAATCGCGAACAACGATAGTGTTTTAAATGAAAATTGTGATGGTGTGCGGGTCAGCGTCGTCATTGTCTTCTATGAGTAAGCAAGCAACGCTCGCGCAACAATTTTATGGTGCGCGAGTCACCGTCGTCACCGTGTTAATTACGATAGAGTAAATTCAGGCACCCGAACCCACCACCTTTGGCGTTAAGGCAAAGTTAATCAAGGCACAGTTACTTAATATAGAATTAATTAGGATAGTCGAACCAACGACCTTCGGTGGAAGTCGCACCCTCAACCTTTGGTTCGTGTCGGACCCACGACCCTTGGCGTTAATTAGGGCGAGGCTAAATAAGGCACAGTTAATTTAGGTGCATCAATTAGGGCACTCGAACCCGCGAAATTTCATAATAAGAAGTAACAAATGTAACAGCGCATTCGAATGACAATGTCAAACAATTTCATGAATGTCTCTTGGGCGCGCAGGCTTTCGCCTTCGCCCTCTTAGGCGTATGCTAAAGTGACTGTCACTTCTTTTTTTCATAAGGGAAGGATATAAGTCTAAAAAAGAACAGCCCGAATGGTATCAACTGTTGAACCAATTGACTGGGTTCAAACTGAGGTGAACTGTTTGTAAAGTTTGTGTGCCAAAAAAAGCAATGAAGAAAAAAATTATGCAGATCCCACGCACTGTGAATCAATGTAAGCCAAGATTTCTGTGCTGTTTGCGTTCATTACGGCATTTGGCGATGATGTTGATGGCCTACGACAGTCTTGATGTGATGTTAAAAGTTACCTTGCGCTCACCACTTCTGTTTTCTGCGCAGTACGCAGAACACAGAGCGAGACGTTTTTGCTTGAAGCGTTGCTGTGCGACATTGATCATAGACGGTGAGAAATTTACCTCTGTCGTTTCTTCACCTGGGCGCACCGCATCGTGGCTGAAGTGCTGATTTGCTGTGTTGAAGTGTTGACCTGCGTGTGGTCTTGACGCTGCGGTGCTTTAGTGCGGCTTTGTGTCTGCACGTCCTGCACCAGTAGTCCGCATGTACAAAATTTCACGGTGTTTATTTTTCAGAAATAGCAGGAGCTTGCCGTATCATATCTTGAATTAAATGTTTTACATTGTGTCCGAACCTGTTGCCATGTCTAGTGCCTTGTCTGATATCGAGGTCCATGCGTCAGGCTCTTCAGACTCACACTTCAATATTTGTGCGAGTTCTACAGAGTAGACACTCCTGTAAGCTAACAATGTGTCATATTTGATGCCTCCGATGTTTCTGCATTATCAGGTACTTGTTGAAGTCTAGAATGCGGAAAAGATATTCAGAGATGTAAACAGCGTGAGCTAGCTGCATGTGCAAGCGGTTCGGGCGCTGCCAATGAAACTGGATTATCCTCTGCACGAAAGGATCAGGCGCTTAAGGTGGTTTCCTGCCGACAGCATGGCGGGAAGTGAGTCGACTTCGCTTCATCAAGAGAAATACAGCTACGCCTAACATGCGGCAGGGTCAATAAGCCGCGGAAGTCTGAGGACGTGAATGTAAAATTTAGTCCAGTGTACTTATTTAACTTTAGTCTCCACCCTCCCCCTTCAATCGAAAGCTATACATGCATTTTTGAAGTTTATTTGAGACGCACAGTATACATACATAGAGAAGTCTCAGATGCGGCTAAGACCGATTGGTCCGATTCGGTTGCGGTTGGTCCGATTCGACTGCATGGATGTGCCCACATACATTTGACCCTGTGCACGATCAAGGTTGAAAAGTGTGTTTGCAATAGATTTACAAGCCCATGCAATATCAAGGCTGAGGTGTCTACAAAATGAAAAATACAGCGATTACAAATTAAATCAGCATATTGGAAAAGTTCGCTGTTCTGCGCACAAAATAAGTAGTAAGTATTTTATTCACAGTAAGCAATATACAAAGCTTACTGCAGGGGCAGGGGCTAAAGGCAATCAAGCCTGACAAAGGTCCCTGTCCCTCCGCGGAAAATTAAATAATTGAAATGGCTCACATGTGCTTGTTTGTTAAGCTCAAGTCGGAGGAGGCCGAGAAATAATGTCCTTGCGGTCCCCTTCTAGAGGCACAAGCCAATAATGCTGTGTTTGTCTCCTCCGGTAGCATAAAATTGCTGTTTAATAAACAAATCCAAAATCAAGGGGGCCGACAGATTGGTATAGCAGATGGCCAGCAGTGTGGTGTTAAAATTACATAAACTGGCAAAAAGTGGCTGACAAAGACTCGCCTACGTTTTAATAGGTGGGCCTGTTCTTTTCAAAGGCTAATTTGATACCCTAAAGTTCGCGTTCCGTTTGGGCGAGATCATGGGGTCACATTTTATTGCGATAGCAATTATATGGACACTCAAAGAGGATTTATGCCGTCACCGTCGCCGTCACCGTGAGGTTCCGTATGACGTCAACGGCGATGAAATCGTCGCCATGCGCCGGACCATAGCCTCCTCTATAATGTGCCAGTGAAAGGGAGCGAGGGACGCGTGCTTTCACGGGGAGCGAACGCACGGCGGAGAACAAACGCGCGTTCTGCGACGTGCTCCTTGAAGGGCTGCAGAATTAAGCGTCTCTTTCCTCCTTTACAATCACCATATATATAGAGCAAAGGCGACGGAAGTCTTCCGTCGCTCGAAAGGTCGTGGGGGGATAGGACGGACGGAGGCAGAGGAGGCGACGTTTAGCTGCGGCACCAAATGTGTATTTACATAAAAACGTTGCGAGGCGAGAAGGTGGTAAAGACTTCCGATGCTGCTCGATGAGTTTCCCGTTCTGATCTCGTCGAAAAGCTCCGAGCCGCCCCTAGAGGTCCTGGCAACAGTCACCAGCGCCGCGCGCGTTCGCTGCGAACGCGGGCAAAATGGCGACGGCGTCGACAACAGTTCTGCGCGTTGCTGGTGCTGCTGCATGTCCAAGTTTATACAGCTGATAAAAGTACTATCCTTACCCCGTATACCTCTCTACTAAGTTGCCCCCACGCCCACTCCTAAAGCGAGGCCTAGCTCGCAGGGAGACTTCGCTCCTGCTCCGGCTCCGGATTGGCTGCCGCTGGACGGCAGCACGCAGCCATCGCCTTGGACGAGTGACGTCCCCGGCCTGCGCTTCCTGCGGGGAGCCGGAAACCACGGAGCACCTCCTGCTGGCCTGCCCGGCGTACCTCCAACAGCGGGGCCCACTCCTGCAGGAGTTCCGCCGCCTGGGCCTCCCCTCTGGCAAAGAGGAAGATCTCCTCTTCCCCGGCCGACATCACCTTTCTGCACTTCGAGGAGTCGTGGAGTACCTTGACTCGTCAGGGCTCTCCGCGCGCCTCTAAGACCAGATTTCTGCAACAGACGGATGGCCTCGCGACCTCCCAACCCACCCCAGACCTAACAGGTCCGGAACAACACCCCTGTGGTCTACGCTGCACTCTAAGACCTACCTTCTCGGCCTAATACGTGCCGCCACAGCCTGCCGGTTTGCCTCGCCCAGCCATGGTGACGAATTCACCCTATCCCCTTTCTCTCCCACTGTCCCCTCCCTGTTGGCGCTGAGCCGAGCTCCCTCAAGGGCTGCAGAAGATAGCGTCAACCTTTCGCTTGCCACACGAACCACTTACTACTACTACTACTAAGTTGCGCAATTGATGCTTCACCTTTCGGGTGAAACTGCAACATTTTTTTACATGCGAAGCAGCTCATGGTCAGGGCTATGTCACTCCCTCCCTCCATCCATCTGCCGTGCGGCGTCCACACCCCTACTGCGCATGCGCATCCTCCTGCCCCTCCTCTCCTTGGCTCATCTCCTCTCCTCTCGGCATTCCTGCTTTCCTCTGCGACGCTCCTCTCCTCTCCGGATTGCGCAACGAATGGCAACATCTGCGGCTCCGCGCGCGATAATGCGAAGCAGCTTAGGTTAGAGGCGCGACGGTAGGCGCCCCAGAGGCACCGGCAACAGTCACCAACGCGGGCAAAACACCGATGGCGTCGACAACAGTTCTGCGCGTTGCTCGTGCTCGTGCTGCTGCATGTCCAAGTCTATACAGCTGATAAAACTACCTTGAGTCGACCCCATGGCTGCTTCGCATACTATTCAGGGTTCCCCTACGGGAAGATGGTGTAATTTTTTTGTTTTGTCTGCGGAATTATTGGCGGTGAACGGGCCGATCAAATGACCTGCACGGCTCATAAAGAAGATCACCAACGACCCATACCACTTTCTAGTACTGACGCTGCACGGAAGCTCCGCGTGCTTGCTCGCCAATGGGCAAGGTCACAATGAAATTAGCCGCACTTCAGGCATGCTCGCTTATACTCTCTGGATCCAACACTCACCCTTCGAGTACCATCAAGGCTTCGCCGAGGAGACGCAACCCTTTTGTGCCGATTATAGTTGGGCGTTGCGTTAACCAGCGCCTATGCGTTCCGCACAGGAATGGCCGACATGCAGCGCAGCGTGTCACCACTGCGGTAATGAAGAATCAATTAGACATATTTTCTGCGACTTCCCGCAGTACAGAGTGCAGAAACAATCTCTTAACAATGCGTTCAACCAATTGGACGACCGGCCTCAGTCGGAAGAAAGAATTCTCCACCACAGACTGAACTTAACGTCACAGAAAAAGGCCGTGCAGGCGCTTCTGCGCTTCTTGCGAGCCACCGGACTATCTGAACGACTGTGATTAGAACGCTCGTCCGGCGTGTATGGTATGATAAACCTTTATTACGGTCCCTCGGAACGCGCGTCAGCATGTAGCGGGCCGCTCCCACGTCGGTACAGAAAGGCCGAGCCTCTCTGCTGCGTCGCGGGCCTGATGGCAGCCCGGCGTGTGCGGTTTTTTTATTGGCAATTATATGGACACTTCAAGCGGACTTCTGCCGTCAGCGTCGCCATCGCCGTCGCCGTGAGGTTCCGTATAAAGTCCAAGGGCGACAAAATCGTCGCCGCGCGCCGTATGTGCGCGTAAAAGCGCACGGAGGACGCCCGCTTTCACGGAGAACGAACGCACGGCTGCGAGCAAACATGACTTTCGTCGCGCCAAAGGCCGTGGGTGTATGGGAGGAAGGAAGGTAGGGGGGACGACGCTGTACTGCCGCACCAAATGCGTAGCTTGCAACCGGGCGCAAGGGTAACTGGCGACGCAATCTCCCACGCGAAAGGAGCAAAGCGGGAAGGCAGCGCGGCAGGGAGGTGGAGCGGGGGGGGGGGGGGGTGGCTTTTACTCTGCCAACAAATGCGTTCTTGTACTTGTCGCTGGTGCGGGCTGTCGGTGTTGTCGCGCGCACCGTATCTTGAAAGTGATCTCCACACAGCTATGACCTTCGTATACGCTGTGATTTCGCCGCTCGGTGTCCGTTGAAGCGATAGACCGCATGAACCTTCCCTTGCTGCGGCGGCCGCGCTTGTGTACGTCAGCGTTTCGACAGTCATTGGCTGCGGTCATCGAGTGTGATCGCTACAGGTATGCTTGTGCGCGCTGACACCACGCTTGTTATTTCAGTTAGTAAGCGAATGTGTCAAGTTTATGCAGCCGATAAAACTACTATCCCTACTCCTTATAGCTCTATACTAATTTTCTATCGCAATTGACGCTTCGCCTTTCGACATTTTTTTTCTCGAGTGTCCCGTTCAAGTGTCTGACGTATGACGGGTGCTCGACGGCAGCTTGGAAGAGCAGGAGACGATGAAGGATATCGTGCGCAAGGTGGTCATCGCGCATGCAGACCACGCCTCCGACATGAAGACCGCCTTCGAGAGGATGGGCAGCGCGGTGGTGGACACGCTCACCGAGAAGCTCGGCTCCACCAGGACGCCCACAGCGGTGGCTGCGTGAAAGCAGCTCTTCATCTTCATTGTGGCACTCAGCCAGAAGACGTTCTAGGTGGGTGGCACCATGTGTACAGCAACCCGAGTTTTCATCGCGACAGCAATTCAACTGAAACTCCACGCGCATGTTCGCCGTCGCCGTGCTGTCCCGAATAATGTCGGAAGTGCGCAGAGAATAAGCCAGGACGAGTTTAATGGCAAGCACGCGAGGGTGGCCCGAGAAGGATGGCCAGGAATTATGGTCAGACAGCTTGATACGCGTCGTCTTCCTGTGCGCCCAATGTAGGAGATCACGTGATCAAGTACACGCTACCCTATAGCAATGCCTCCTAGATTGCACAAGGTCTGTGTACTTCTACATTGCCCGACTGCCATAGAATCTAATGGGGATGCTCCCGAGTACGCTGCAGTGATTTTGTCCTCACCGGTTTCGTGACGCCAGGTTTGGCAATGGAAATTTCGGTCCAAGTAGCATGACCTCATAAATCAGAGTGCACAGGCCAGCTATCTAGGACACGTTGCCTATGGCAGCGCGCGCCTCCTCTTTCTCCTCATCTAACTCGGCCGTGGCTGCCCGGGCGGTTGGGACTTCTGAGAGGCTGAGTGACTGCGCGGCCCGCGCGCCCTCTGTAGGATGTAATCTGCGGTGGGTGCCAGGGCGGAGGGCGCGCGTGCAAGGGCGAGCCGAGATGGCTGGTTGAGCCGGTTGAGCCGTGCGTGCTGTCTTCCCGCGCACCTGGCGTTGGAGGTCGCGTAAACCAAGTTTTGGAGGCGCAGCGCAGTTGAAATGTTGAACGCTCGCGTTGGGACAAGCATGCGCGATCCCCACTGCCAGCGCTCCTTATCACGCCCGCGTTGCGACAGCTAGTGCTTGTGTTCATCGAGTGAGATCTGTTGATGTTTGTTTATTTGCGCACATGACACCATGTTTCTTTAGTTGAGTAAACGAATGTTTGCAGCAATTTATACGTACTATAACTACGAGTATCATGTAATTGTCTAATGCTTTGAAATCGCTGTCAATGTTTTTCCTTTCAGGCGATACTTCCATTTTTTATGTTTGTGCTTTCCTTTCTTTTTCACTCTCTCTCCCTCTTTCTCCTTTTTCTAACCCCTATTTCCCTAGCGCAGTGCAGGGTAGCAAACCGGATTCTAACATCTGGTTAACCTCCCTGTCTTCCTCTCCCTCTCTCTCTCGTCTGAAATTATGGCCCATCTAATTCATGTAGTAAATAATATCAAATCATTCACGATTGAAGTATTGTAGTTAGAAAGCTTCAAGGGCGAGCCAGTACGTGGAAATTGTTCAACGGGGAGTCTACCTAGTTTCTTAGAGTAACGTTTCGTGTGGTCACGAAACAGGTTACATATCAATCAAAGAATTCTTTTTTGCATCTAATAACAGCATAAGGTTTGTTTTTGACCTAGTACCCCACACGAGAAAACAATAATGTAAGCGAGAGTGTATCAAAGCGTAATAGAGCTGACTTTTAAATTGTACCGGAACCTAGGCTCGTAACATATTTGTTATTCCGGTTGCCCTACTAATGTCTTTCCGAATGAATTCAGTGTGGCTAGACCAGTTAAATTTCTTGCGAAACCAATTACCTAGAAATTTAATGGCTCGTGCGTTTAGCAAAATCATTGCGTCTAAATTTAAGTTCTAAATTGTTAGGAATTGACTTGATCTTTGCCGGAATATAACATATTTTCTTTCGTCACTGTTTTTTTTGGCGGTTCATTTGCATGTAACCAACACGGCAGTTTCTTAAGCCATTTGCTCGCACACGCATATACACCATGAAGATTTCCACCACCAAAAGAAAGCGCAGAAGTGTCGTAAAGAAGGGGTAGTTAGGATGTTAACAATGTCGTTTATGTACAAGGTAAATACAGATGGGCCTATTATGGAACCTTCGGAAATCCCACACACCACAGTTTTACAGGCTGAATTTGCGCCGCGATAGCACGCACATTGTTTCCGTGACGCCAGGTAGCTGCTCAGTAGGGCACGTGGCAAACCTCTTATACCATTGAACGTAAGTTCAGGTTTTACTGAATCACAAGCTTTGCTGAAATCAAGTCACTTAGCGTGTAAATCTGATTTCCAACATTTTGTATTTTTGATCTTTGGTGTATAACAGTGCTTGCGCAGACGATTTGTGTTTTTGACAATTGACTTGCTCCGGAACAAAATTTACACGAGGTAGAAGGTGCGCAGCCGTCGTCTGTGCAAGAGAGTGTAAAGTGATTGTTAAAAGCAGTTGGCAAGCTTTTCCCCAGACAGAGCAATGCTGTTAAGTAAGAATGTCTCAGGAAAAGAGGCTTCTGGTTTCGTCACTTCCACTAGTGTTTTCCAGCGACAACAGGAACGTTTTGCAGCCTGCAGTAAACTCGTTTTGAAATTATTCTCGCTTGGCTTTCCTGAATCCCGACTTCGTTTTATTCCTAAACTTCTTGTATATTACTATTATCTCCATATAATTATGCCTCAGAAATTCAGTGAAAATTGTATTCCGTTTATATGTTTCCGTGTAGAGATAGTGCGTTATCCAGGGCTTCCATGCCTTTCATTGCACATTCCATGGTTACATATAGGAAAACAGCTATCAGATATACCTTACACAGGGCACACAATTTATTGTACGCTTCATATGCATCACGCCCTGTTATTTTATTGGACATTTTCTTTAAATTAGAGGCTACTTTAAAAAATTATTTCAGACGGTGCGACTTCTCTGTTTCATGTGTTTGTGAAAATGCTGAGCCACTCGTGCGCGGCTGCGAACCCCGTTTTTGAGGCCACCTGCGAATGAAGCCGAGCAGCCGCCGCCAGCTTTCGACTAGGCTCATCATGCCGGTGACACACCACACTTCCGGTTTCAGACACAACCTTCTCTCAGAGCGGCCAAACTCGCTGCGCTCAAGTGTTGTCTATTCGTGGAGTGCAATTTTCCGCCATGGGGACTGTCAGGCTACCGAAGGTATGCAGGCATCGAAAAATTGTTTTAAAAGAAATTTAGCGTAACGAAATTATGGAAATATTGACAATTTTGTTTGCAAACAACGTTTAGGTATTGTGGAACAACGGCTCCAGATTGCATGTTAATCGCGGGAGTGTGATAATGGGGTCGACTACGTCAAGCCATTTTTCCCCCGCACATTTACAGTTCATGGCTGCGTTTTGTTAGCCGTCCTTCTGTAGATTGAAATACAAAAATTATTTGCAGCTGTTGCGAGGAAGGTTCTATTTAGAGATAAAGACAAACTACAGGAAGTTATGCTAAGCGGGAAGCAACATGGTGTTGAAGTTGACACGACACGTCAGTTGATATTTTTGTTATTGATATAACGTAAAAGCCAATTCCCGGAATTACATAGGGGTGTCACAGCATTGAATATGTGGAGAAAAAAGTAAAGAAACAGCAAATACATTAAGACAAACAGACATACAAGTGAGCATAAGCGGATACAAAGAAAATATAAGAAAGCTCTAAACATAGAAATTTGACCACAATTCATAAGGAGAAGCCGTCACAACGTCGGCGTCTTGAACAACGTGACACAAACTCCGTAAGTGGGAACACCGATCTGGTGTTCAATAAGATCGTAAGCCGGAACGTACAGATTGAGTTGGACGACATGGGCAATGTCCTTAGAAGGGCGGTTGAAGCTGGCTTGGGTACTAGCGGGCCGATCTCATCAGTCGCGTCTTACACTTGACGCAAACCATGGTAAATAGCGACCATAAATCCTAGTAAAGCAAGATCGCTCTTCCCAGAGAGGCCGATACGTCGACTTGGCCTATCACGAAGTTGCTGCCAAATTCATGCTTTCACGGTGACCAGCGGTGCCCCTAACCTCGGTGCTGTGGTATACTGTGTTAGGACGTGGTACAGCAAACTATCACGGTTGAGCGCCGCGTGTTACGCACAGCTAAATCTCTATATTGGCGGCAGCGCAACACTAAAAGCGGGTTTAGTATTCGTTCGCCGCAAATCAAAGAAAGCGGCGGACTTCCTGTGGTAGCAGCCTGATGAAACATAGAAATCAATGTGATCCTAAATTTGAGAGCACCTCCGATCTTAATGGACCGATCGAGAATCTAGGTGGCAAACTATTGCGCGCATGGAAGTGGCCGTTCATCTGTGAGTTTTCCTTTACAACGTTCCGAAGAAAACGTGGGCTACATTGCCGATTCCCCTGGAGTATTCGAAAACAACCAGCTGCATGTTCTATAAGAATATATCATCATCATCATTATCAGCATATTTTTATGCCCACTGCAGGACGATCCCCAATTACTCCTGTCTTGGGCTAGCTGATTCCAATTTCCCCCTGAATATTTCCTAATTTCATCCCCCAACTAGTTTTCTACCGTCCTCGATTGCGCTTCTCTTCTCTTGGCACCCATTCTGTAGTTCTAATGATTCACTAGTGATCTACCCTACGCATTACATGGGCTGCTCAGCTCCATTTCTTTCTCTTAATGTGTAGGGCGCGGACGGAGCCGGCGATGCGTAAGGCAGTGGTCGTGTCTGAGGGAGTGCAGATAGCGATAACTCTGAGTGCGTACGCTTTCGACTGCGAGGTGTTACGGGCCGCATCTACGTATGCCGCCTCTGTGCTTGAGGCGTAGGCCTGCCAGTTATTCTACGATGCTTAGCGATTCGAACGCCGCCATATTTCAATTGGCTCGCGGCACCGTCACCTCTGGACCCTACGCCTTCTTCAACCCCTCGCTCGTCAGCCTGACGACAAGGACCCCTCACGCATCTCGCTAGTTTGGTTCCCTGCACACGCGGGCTACCCGGTTAGGGCCCATACGCGCTCAATCCGCACGCCCGCTCCGCATGCATGCGGACTGGGGCGGAAGCCTGTCCGATCGTCTGGACGGGCGGACGCAACTTTTCCATCTGCACGATCTACTGGAACTACAGACCTGCACAGATGTCCGGCTTCTATGGGAGCTGCTTGCGCCCACTTTCGTTCAACCGGTGGCCATAGGTGGCGCCTTTATAACCTGTTCGTCTGCTACTCGGCGGGTGGCTGGGCGGCGTTCGAATACATTTTCCTTCCTCCATGTTCGAATGTGTGCGCCTGCTCTTCTGTAGCGGGCTGCTAGCATATGTGACAATTTCTTACGAAGACAACAGCTAGTGTGTAAAAATTGTTTAAGTGTACTCATTGTATTGGTATGTAATAACGCGTAAAATAGTACACAAATTCTTTCTAGGTTTGAAATTATGCGGAAATTTTGCGCTGCTCCACACAAGAAAAAAAAAACTCTCTGATGGAGTGATTGTTTACGTGTTTGTTCGGCCCGTCAAATATGCATCGCAAAGCTTTTATGAAACTGTGAAAACTGATGCTAGAGTCCTTGCTTTGTTCTGATTTAGATGATAGCACACAGCAATATACCACAATGTGATCGTTTACGTTATCCCATCTGTAATTAACTCAAGCAAGCTGCATGTAGCTAAAGCTGAAGTTACATGCCTTCTGCAGCGTCTGCAGATTCACGCAGTTTGTGTGTCGTCTGCGTATACATATCGTCTGCGTGATTCTTTTAAATGTCCTTGTTCATATCAACATATCACGTTCTTTATTATTGTATTTCTTTATTACTCCATTGTACTATATTTTATACTATGAATCTTCTGGTAATCAGATTTTTTTCCCCTACTGCGAAGGCAACGGGAGGAAATGTTATCGTCTGCCGGCTGTACTCGTTGTTTTCCTTTCTTGCACCGCTCTTCCTACTGTACCTCGTGAATGAAATGAGAAGCAATCATTCGCAAATTTGTTTTCTTTTTTATTTTCGTGAATTGATGCATTTACAAATAATTTAAGCGATCTGGGGCTGCCGAAATAGCGGCACGAGCGCTGGAACTGATCGCAGAAGCAGACGACAGCGAACAGGTTATAACTAGCGCCACTCTGCTCGTATGTTCTAAACCTAGCGGGAAAAGGGGTGAACTAGACCTAGCGTGCTGGAGCAGGGAGATCTGTGCAGGTCTGTAGTTCAGTAGGTCGTGGCCATCCGCATGCCTGCTCGTCTCTCATTGGCTGGTACGAGGCGGACGGCGGAGGACGTCATCACGGCAAACATGGCGCTTGCTCGAAGCGGTGACGCGAGGCCTAGGCTACAGCAGCGTCAGAAACAGTCTATTTTGCTAGTTCTTGTGATCCTTACTAGTGTTATCCAGCACCCACGGAGATAGTCATCGAAGGCAGCAAGCCGGTGTACCCTCCCAGGCCTCGTCAGTGCGGGCGATCGCCGACAAAAACAGATGGAGCGGAGGAAGTGTGTTGTGTTTGCGCGAGCGTCGGAACAAATATTTCAAGCTGTCGACTTCGCGATTTCTTGTGCCGTGCTTCGCGTGTGCATTGCAAACGAGAAGGCCATCCCATACACGTGCGTTCCGAGTACGACACATGTTCAGGGCGTGGCGAAGTGAAAGGTGTCCGATCGGCGCACCCAGCGTACGCGACTTGTATGTGTTTTGTGTATGCGGTTCGTTGCCGCGAAGTGGTGAACGCCAGTCCTTTCAACCTTTAGAAGTGATGACAAGATCAGTAGCGATAATATTTGTTGCTTCGGTATCGCTGTCATTCCTCGTGTGCTATACTGCGTGAGCCGTTTTGCCACCTGCGATGCGCCGTGGTGACCGCGACGTTCGAGCTGTGTTGTTGCCGTTACGAAGTGTTCGCAAGGTACCAATCGGGATATTCATGTGTCGCAGCTGTACTAGGCGTAAAAGTGCCCGTTTTGTGCGATGTGCGTATACTCAGAAGTAGACTGTGCATATGTGTTGCCGATCGCATTTTCTTGTGTAGTACCCCGTTAGAGAAGCCCTATCACACCGCCCTTTCAGCTTCGTACATGTGTCGTTTTGTTTCAAAAGTTGTTACTGCACTTTTGAAGATGCTTCTATCGGTGAGGGTAATTGAGGGAACATCATAATAGTTACATACGTCAAGACATACTGCGCTGTGCTGAAATGTGGACGCGCCTGAGCACTAATGCTATGAATGTAAATTTCTAGCAGCCTTGATTTTTATCATGTGGGCAGTGTTGTGAAGATCAGGAATTTCTAGATTGCACGAAGTAAATAGCTTTATATTTTGTGGTGCAAGCGGCTTGCATACCCAAGAATGTTAACTGCTTGGTTTTTCGTGGTGACTAAGCGCAGAGTCTGTTTGTGAAGAAACCAGTGGTATTGTAGATGAATATGGTACGGGTAAGAACTGGATACTTCCTTATGATTAAGTACAGATTTACGTTTCCTGACAAAAACAACATGCATGTAAAAAAAATAACAAGACTGAACACAGGTATGGTGATATAATCTGCTAGCGGCCAGCAGAATCTCATGAAAGAAATTTTGTCCAGAGTTATTCCTCACTGGCTAGCTATGGTCACGTTAGTAATGCAGGCAGAATAAGCTAAACGAAAGTTTGCTGTTACTGTGTGCATCCACCCTATTTCATACTCTTACTGTGTGCATCCACCCTATTTCATACACGAGCCTTCAGTTTAATGCGAACAATATTTATCACACGTACCAGCGTTATCCGACTAAGAAGTGCTATACTTTTTATCCTCATGTTCATTCTGCCCACAGTCATTACCAAATAATGCGTGTTAAACTGACTTGAGCCTGCAAAGTATGTCCATTAGGTGTTTTTTGGTGAACTTTCATCTAGCTGTAAGCGTACTGCTATCTATCATTCATGGATAAACGATGTTGGACGCTATTAGTGGCCATCTCGGTGATGTTTATTTCGCACAGGCCATGGTTCCACTCATTAACTAAACAGTTTTCAGCTGCGCTGCCAGACTATGGAAAGAGGAGCCTCACCTCATCATTCTTAAGCATTTTCATGGCCACCGTACCTTGCGCCTGAGAATTAGACTGCTATCACAATAAAAAGGGTGCCTATTGGCTGTCATGAGAATATTCTGAACAAAAATTTTCGCAATTATGTCAGCATTAGTTGTGTGATTGAAGACAGCCAATGAGGACGAACGGGTGGCAAAATTTTCCAAGTGACTCTGCCAGCAGAGTATTTGCTCCCTATGTTATATTAGCCGCAATCTTTTGGTCCATGCGCTGCATTTTTCTTCCACACAAATTTACTACCCAGCCAGATAAAATATTGTCAAACCATCAATTTTAGGGACACTTCTTTATTATTATTATGGACACTTCTTTATATTATCATATTCTGGAAATGGTACCCAAGCCCAGCTTAGATCAGCAACATCAGCTTAACGTATGCACGCAGTTGAGTTGCTGCATGTGAGAAAAGAAGTAATTGTGAAACTAATAGTCGTCCAGTAAAAAAACTTATTTGTATTTACGTATTGATTGTGTAAGTTGTGTTGTTCATTTTATGCACACAGTAACACGTAAACACAAATTGTATGTGTACATTGTGTTTACATTCATGTGTGAATAAAACAGCACAACTCCTAATATCAATACATGTCACTCCAACTTGACCCCATGAAAGATGCTCTATATGGTACTCGGCTGGTCTTATTTAAATTTTATCATCTGATGCAGTTACATTTCTTGCCTGTATGTAAACCAGTTTATGAACTGTATCTGCTGCATGTGAGAATGCATATTTTAGGCCAATGACAGTACCTGAGGCAGCAGCTTTTTATTTATTCTTTGGGATCACTTGTTAGAGGCGTCTTGTTGATTATGCCATCTAAACAACTCGTATAAAGTTCTGTGTTTAATATACCAGCACTGAAATACTAAACACAGCTACACTACTTTGTACACTAGTGAGAGAATTCCACAGTTCATCATTCTGTCACATTTGTTCTTCAATCAGAAATGGTGACTGCATTTGGTGTCATGAGTTCTAGGCTCATTTTCACTTGGGCCTTTCGATGAAGTAAAATCTGCCTTTTCAACAGTGAATTTAGTGGAAAGCCACCACTGAACCAATATCTCCAAGACCAATTACTGCACGCTTTTGGCCAATCAGATTGTGTGCCAAACTATGTATGATACATAACTTCAGCTACACCAGTAATCACACAGCTGAAGCTGCTACACATAGTCAAGTCATTGATATAGGCAGAGGAAGATGTACTTATGAAACTGTTACTCATCACTTAATATGGGAATGACCCAAACCTTCGTGAGCTATATGTGAGCTGAAGCTGCTACATATAGTTAAGTCATTGATATAGGCAGAGGAAGATGTTGTACTTACGCAATTGTCACTCATCACTTGAAATGAATGGGAATGACCCAAACCTTCGTGAGATCGCAACCATATGACAGCACAAGGGGGAACTAAGCTGTACAATTGTGCCACCATCTCAGCTGGCTTGTCATGATGCTCTTGCCTGCCGGTTTCTTATTTATATTTAATAGCCCTTCTATGTTATGAATTCACAGCTTTCATAACAGTTACTGCGCTAATGAAGGCACTGCACACTTACCCCTACTGAAAGAGGTATCTGTACATGTAGAGCGGAGAGAATTTATACAGGTAAAAATACGTCAAATAAAGTATTTTCACATTAGAGGATATTCCACCGGCAATGATTGCACATTCAGAACGTGCAATAAGTGCCATGTGAGGAAAATGGAGATGTGTCGTGCCGAAAACCTGCTTGCCTTTTGAATATTGACATCAAGAAAAATTCCAGTCTGTACTTATGTCTTCTGTGTCGGAGGGTAGAACATCAAAGTAGAGATACAAAACGGGTGTTGTATGTAGTAGTCCATTACATACGTGCTACTCAAGTTGCACCAAACACAGCTATCAATGTGCACAGCATTGGACAAGTCTAGGGTTTGACGAAAACTCGTCTGGCGAGGAAAGAACATAGCTGTATAAACGTACACTCACCAACTGCTACCCCCACCAGTTTATAAAGACTGAAGAAAAGCGTGCTGCTGAACCCCCTATCAGGCCGATGAGAACAAGGAAATGGGCGTCTCTCCCCTATGCACGAGGCGTGAGCGAGTCACTGTCAAGAATTTTCAAAGATTATGATGTACAAATCTGCCACGTCCCTTCAAGCAAGCTAAAACAACTCATCCGAGTCAAAGACAGCCTCGAAAAAGAAAAATATCCCGGCGTCATCTACAACATTCCTTGCCAGGACTGCCAGGCGTGCTACGTGGGTGAGACGGGAAACTTTAAAAGAAGGCTACAGCAGCACCGCAATGATGTAACCAAACGACACACGGTTTCCAGCGCCCTATCAGAGCATCACGAGAAGACTGGTCACAGTATTAACTGGCATTCGGCTTCCATCATCGAAAGAGAGAAGAAATTATCATCGCGATTGCTTCGCGAATCATTTTGCATACAATCTACGACAAACACAATAAACCGGACACGGGGCCCCCTCCCTGAGTTGTACGCAAGCGCCTTACGTCTACCGACACATATATAATAAAGATCACCATGCATTCATTCATTGTGAACAAGGCACCCGCACTGGGCGCCGGAACTTCAATCTGTTGTTTTTGTGTTCTTCAGTTGGTGAGTGTACGTTTATACAGCCAAGCATTGGACAAGTGACCATGTGTATGTCTGACACATTAAAAATCTCTTGCACTGATCATTCTGAGCTGTAAATGTGAAATGCCTGCTGTTTTCAGCTACAAATAGTGCATATATATATGCACCACAAAGAGCTGATGTGACAAAAAATTGTTTACACCTGAGTGTTATATTGCTTTTCGTGCAGTGCTATGGTGCAGTGCTATGGTGCATTTCATGGTGTCTCAGTTTACTTCATACAGTTTCAAATTTACAGATTGCTTCACATGTTTATAGCTAAAAACCACGGAGAAAACCTCGGGAACCTACTTGCATTATGACTGAGAGGTCACAACACGAGTATTTGTGTGGTGTCCTTCCTGTTCAATGATGTGGTTTTGTACTGTAAGTGTAAAATGTCACACCAGCAAAGCTGAGCATCCACCCTTACATTTTAAATGATTTTTGAATGCTAGGCAGTTATGCTGATAAGCACATTCTGCCCACAAATCTGCACCACCTTAATTTAAGCACGATGGAGAGGGTTGTTTGTGCATAGCCAAGCTGTTCTGGCGTGCCTACAGGAATACAGCAGTGCCTGGTGGCACCGTATAGTTCAGGCGTAACAGTGAACAACTAGTAAAGAAATCGACTGATACCAAGCTGACCCATATGTAGGAGCATTATATTACCTGAGCCACATGCAAAGTTGCTTTCATTGTACTGAAAAACTACAGCTTTGATTTGTCAAGTTATTTTACTGTACACACACACAGTGCTGTTATAAAGTCAGTACAATGGTGAGCAATGCAGCAAGGAATGAAAGATTACTTGTGATGTGCGGATTTGAATAGTACATGTGAATGCATACCTCATTCATCAGTATTTTTTTCTTCTGGAACAATTTTATGTTTGGTACGGAGGAGCCACTGTGGCCTCCTGATGCAAATTACAGTGATCTCTTTCACGGTGCTCATGGGGGTACCATTCATTTGGCTAGTTGAATAGTGAATAGATAGATAATGGAGCACACCAATCTTGCAGTTCTATGCAGAACAGCTCGCGCATTATTCACTAAGACGAACCAAAGGAACTATTCGTTGGTTTGTTGTGAAAATAAAAAGGCGATAAATGTTTCCTCACTTTTTGTGCGGGCCTGTCTTCCACCATATGAGCCTTCATTTCATTGTCATGTGCATGTTAAAGCAGCTACTAATTAAGAAAGACAAAAACAAAACCACTTGCTACATCAACCTTTTCACACCACGAGCACTCACTGAGCTCACTGTGAAGCTAAGTCATTTAATAATCTTGGTTTGCTGTCAAACAAAATACAGGTACTGGCTAGCTGTTTGTTATGGTATGTATTTTTCCATTTACCTAAACTCTGGCTGTGCATCAGCTAGCTAGGTTGTTGCTACATAAATACATAGATAATGTGTAGCCCATGCCCAACTCACTAAAATAACTTGAGTAGAGCTTACAATAGTTCACATGATGTGCATCCTTTGTGAACATATTTTTCATATATAGAGTGATTGAAATAGAACACACATGTATGATGCTGACAGTTTCAAATGGTCTCAAGTCTATCATCTTTGTTTGCTGCCATGGCTGAGAGAGGGAACATGCCTATTATTGTACTGCTTAATTTTTGTTCACTTTGGTAATCTGTTTCACATTGTGTAAATGCTGAATTAGGTATAATTGCAGTATAATAGGTAATGAAAAGGTGGATGAGCTAGCCCGCAAAGGGCATGATCACATAAAATTTATAAAAGTGTTTTTCACTAAAAGTGAGGCTTCAGCTATGGCGAAGCGATATGTACTCAATGAACAGTGTAGAAGATGGTCTTCAACTTCAGGCAATTGCAAGTTTTTGTTCAACATCAACACAGAACTCCAATCAAGGCTACCATAATGTCTACCACGGCATCTGTTTCACCGGCTTAGACTGAATGTTGCATACATGAACAATCTTCTTTTTTGCCATGACCAGAGCACAAATCCATATTGTGACAACTGTCACACTGTGCAATCTCTAGAGCACATCTTGCTTGAGTGCCCAGCTTATAGAGACGAGCGACATCGATATAAAATGAACATGGAAAAGCTTGACCAAGGCCCCTTGACATTGACATGAATGTTGGGTTCCTGGCCTTGCCCATCAAAACAGCACAAAGCCCTGGACTTATTGCTTTAATGTATTGAAGTTTGCTGTCTAAACTCATGCACATCGTCTCATCAAGACTTTCTTTTGCCTTTGCCATCTACCATCATCACCTCAAACACTTACTCTACTGCTAATAACATGACACGAGCTGCATTTTTTTTTTCATTTTTCTTCTGCTTACCCTTTTCTAGGGCCTTACTTCTCCTTTGTCCCATTCGCTGCAGCGTAGCATTAGGCAAAAATATGCTTGCTGAACACTCTCATTTTCAATAAAGAGCTTTCTCTCTCTATATATAAGTAGTAAAGGGGCAATAGATTGGCCACCCAGGCTGACAAGAAAGAATGGAATTATTTGATTTCACTCGAAATAAGTTGTTTTATCAGCAATATAAATTAAATTTTTATTTGCTTTCAAATAAATATTCTGCTTGAAAACATCTCATGAGTATGTGTCTGCATGAGGTGACCACTATACGTACATATTGCTTTTATGCCAGTCATAATGAATTGTACCCACTTGCTGCTTAACCTTCAATTCCTTGCTGCGTCAAGTTAAGCACTTATGCACAACCTTTTACACACCGTAAGAACTTCATTCATGACTGAGCACATCTTCTAAGGTATTATTTTGTTTGGAAAGCTTACAAGCAGCAAGCATTCAATTTCTAAGAGGCACGTTTAATGCCGCACTTCGTCTTTGGTGGTTTTATATATGCAAAAAAAGGGCATTTCGTGCATCCAAGTGCTTTAAGCACACTCTTATAATTGGCAGAGTGAAAAAAAATCATGAACAAGCAATTGCAAGCATATCAGCAAGGTGTACTCAGAGCCTCACACGCGTGCTGAATAAGGAGGGCTGTCTTGTCGAGCTACGCAGCTATATTCCGCGACAGTTGTGCGTGTGTTCCGTGTTCTTGCAAACTGTCACTAGCACTACAGAAACGGCGTCATCGCACCGAACACGGGGATTTCAGTAGAATCGTTCGGCGATACTATCGCTTTCGCGTAACGTACGTAGAATGCGGCATGTTGAATGATTCGAGAGATTTTGCTCAACCAGCCAAGGCAGCGCGCACTGACAGTGATCGTCTTAGAATACGTCCCACGTTGCGACATGAGGCGATTGCAATACATTTTTTAAAGGTGGCGCAGATAGGATGATTATGCGGTGTTTGGATGACGGCGCCAATGCAACACATGCGGCTGCAGAACAGAATGTGACAGCCTAGAGTCGCATTTTCACCGTGACGCGGAAACTTGAAGTCGCATCTGCGAAAATATGCCAGTGTCGTCTGCTGTCAAAGGTAGTTGCCAACCTTGAACACTTTGCTCCGCCGAATAGTTGCCAGCTGTCAACAGACCGCGTCGTCCAATCGGAGTGCGCGTGCAATCCGCTCGTGCGGATGCAGCGAACGACGACTTTTTCGACACGATCCGCCTTTTGGCCTTCCGCCCTGGTCCGCAAGAGGGCGGAGGCGTGCGGAGCGGGCGTGAGGATTTAGCGCGTATGGGCCCTTCCACCACAAGCTCGAGGATTCGGCAACCGAGCGGCGGACAGTGCCACGGATCCCGAAGAGAGTCCCGGCGAGCCTCTCACCTCGTACCACGACATCCCGCAACACTACCAGCTCGCCCGCCAAACAAAACCGCCACCGCAACCCAAATTCACGAAACCCCGGCATATTGTGTGGCGTGTCCTCCAGACCCATTCGTTTCCTTGCCCGCAAATATACAGTCACATATACCTCGTAGTGCGCCCCGATCCTTGCCCACATACTCTGGGACTGCAGTGAGGATGCACCCCCGCCGAATCCCCTGACCACTCCCTTACCCGAAGCGTGGGATAACGTGCTCCGGAACTCTAGCCTCTACGTGCAACACCGGGCCATTCAACGAGCTGAGGAGGTGGCGGCCAGGCACCGCCTGACCACCATCCCTCCGTGAAATTTATTTTCACTTTAATAAGGTTGTCTCTCACTCTCTATTTTTCTTACTGTCAACTACAATATCCGCTATGCCTGTTTACTCTCTGATCCACACCGCTCTCTTCCTGACTCTTAACGTTACGCCTAACATTTTTTGTTCCATCGCTCTTTGTGCGGTCCTTAACTTGTTCTCGAGCTTCTTTGTTGACATCCAAATTAACCCGATATGTTAGCACCAGTAGAATGCAATGATTCCACATTCTTCTTTCCAACGAAAGTGGTAAGCTCCCAGTCAGGATTTGGAAATGCCTGCCGTATGCACTCCAACATTATGTTTGTCTTCTGCAAATTAATCTTCAACCCTACTCTTACACTTTCTCGGATAAGTTCCTCAATCATTTGTTGTCATTCGTCTCCATTGTAGCTGAATAGGACAATGTCATCTGCAAACCGAAGGTTGCTGAGATATTCGCCGTTGATTCTCACTCATAAGCCTTCGCAGTCTAATGGTTCGAATACTTCTATGTATGAAGTGAATGACATTGGAGAGATTGTGTCTCCTTGCCTGACCCCTTTCTTGATAGGTAACTTTCTACTTTTCTTGTGGAGAACCAAGGTAGCTGTGGAATCCTTGTAGATATTTGCTAAGATATTCAGGTATGCCTCCTGTACTCCTTGATTACGCAATGCCTCTATGACTGCTGGTATCTCTACTGAATCAAATGCCTTTTCATAATCTATGAAAGCCATACAGAGAGGTTGAGTACATTCCACAGATTTCCCGATTACCTGATTAATGACACGGATGTGATCCAACGTAGAATATCCCTTCCCGTAGCCAGCCTGTTGTCTTCGTTGACTGAAGTCATGTTGTCCTGATTCTACTAGAATTATCTTGGTGAATATTTTATACAATACTGAAAGCAAGCTAATGGGTCTTTAATTCTTTAACGTCTCCCTTCTTATGGATTAGTATAACGTTGGCATTCCTCCAGTTCTGCGGCACACTTGAAGTCGTCAGGCATTGCGCAGAAAGGGCGGCAAGCTTTTCAAGCACGATGTCTCCTCCATCTTTGATTAAATCGACTGTTATTCCATCTTCTTCTGCCGCTTTTCCCCGCGTCATGCCTTGCAAGGCCCTTCTAACTTCATTGCTAGTTACAGGAAGAAATATATTATAGGTATGGTTATAGAATGAAAGAATAAGGCAGAAATTTAGAGAAAGATTTTTCAGCTATATATTACATCCAACAGGTTTCGATTGTATGAGAAGCATGTTGCTATTAGATGTGGGATGAATATGTATTTACATCTCATTTCGTTTTGCTCGAAGGTGTATGCTTTTTCATGTTCTACAAGGTGACCCTGGAGAACCCCGTTCCTACCTTTTAGGTACCAACGGTTTTAACAGAGCTAACGTTGGGCTTAGCGGCAATCGACAGAACAGTTCTGTCACATGACGCACGAAAGTCGCCCGCCCGTTTTCGAGCTTCACCTCCCGTTTAAAAGTTATGTGTGGTAGATAGCTGAATTCAATCAGCTCGCATTTACACCATGTAATGAACTCTAAACAGCGACGCACCCCACACTATACATCGTGCTAGTTGTCTCACAAGCATGAAATAGGAGATTCTCAGTTTTGCTAAATAATCTAGTACCAGTGATTCTCTCACACAGTTAATGAACGCAGTTGTCGTAATATAGATGTTGAAGTTTCGAGTCTTGCGCAAGTTTTCATATGTCTGCTTCCATACTCTTGCCGACAATTGCGTGGGCGTTTTAAGAATTATTTGTCAGAAAGCAATTTTTTTCTTACTCGATACCAAAAGAGTCTGCAATATTAAAGTATGGCATGGCACATGTGCGCCGAAATACAGAATCTGGTGACAACCTGAGCCACCCTTCAGAGTGAACAAGACTGCGCCGGTTCTCTCGAGACCACTGAAGTTCAGCAGTATTTTATTCGGTCATAACCTGAAACAGAAGACTCGGGAAGTTTCAGATTATTGATGTCTTCGCCTTTATCAGAATAGGTTAAGTACGCGCCTTGAAAAAGGCAGCACTACCAAAAATGCTCCTATCTAAACCCATAGTTTCCTCGGAAACCACTTCACCAAATTTGATTAAGTTGACTCCATTAAAAACAAAACGTTATAATCTGTATACTGACGAAATCAGATAGTCCGTTTAGGCCATAAATTATTGTAGAAAAATCATTACGGATCGCAGGATTTGAAAAGGCTGAAGTGCAAATGTTGCAGCTGCTTAACTCAGCAAGAAAAAACGTTATAACAGCTGTGATGTGTTATATATTATGTGAATATATAACACGTGATGTGTTATATATTATAAATACGGGGCATTCATAACATATGCAATATACTTAATAATACTGCTCTTATTGTGTTTGTTATTGCAAAATGTCGTATTATAAACCGCTATATATAGAAATACTGCTTTTTATAGAGTGATATTGTAGAACAAGTGCAAAACACTCGTAAAGAATGTACGATTTTTTAGTAAGTTGGCAACTCCCACGTAACATTCGCCCATTTCATCTTGAAGATTTTATTTCGAGAATTTAGACGGCTGGCTTTTGTGTGCAGTTACTAATTTGTATTCTTGCAGCTTCAGTTCCTCCCAAGTGGTCATCTTTCGGCAGTTTTTTTAATATAATTGCCGCACTGAAACAAACTTCCGCCTAATAACACTAATAAAGATAAAAAATAAACATGAAAAGAGTTGTGGGGAAGGATTATATGTAAAGTATATGCCCTTCCCTTTTCCCCGAAACCGGGTGAAACAATTCAACATTAAAATGAAATGTGGGGCTTTACGTGCCTGAACGGATCTCATTCACGATATGATTAGGAGCCACGCTGAATTGGGGGACTCCACAATAGTTTTGGCCATCTGGGTTTCTTCGTGCATCCATTGCACGGTAAAGGGGTGTTTTTGTCCTTCGCTCCCATCGAAATGTGGCCTCCGTAGCAAGGATTCGATCCCGCGGCCTCATTCTTCACAGCCCAACGGCAGAGCCTTCGCGATGGGTGCCGATAAAACTTGAATAATTTGATCGTCCAAGCCTAAATCACTAGTTTGGCCTAAGTTACGATTTAAAACAATTAAAGTATTGCCAATATACAAAAGTATTCAGGTAAAACCTTTCGACAAAAGCATACTGCAGGGTCAGCAGCCACGAAGAATGCATATCACAACGGACACAAAGCCCAATGCAGATTGCTTGGCATGGAATATACAAGCCTACGTTAAGCGAAGTCATATCAAATTGCACCAAAGTTATAAAGTTGTAAAAATACAGGCCCACTAAATTCTGAAAAGCCACTGCACCATTACCGTCAATTTATTCCTCGACGGTAACACGAACTTCCCCTTGAAGCACAGAATTAATAAACAACAAAAAATCTTCAGCATCTATTGAGAAGGCGTATCCAAGAGAGAAATTTCCCTACAGTGAACTAATGACATATTTCGAGCATTTTGTCACGAATGGGTGATCCACCGGCTACGTGCTTATCTGCTTTAAAAGAAACTGGCTGACCAGCTGATGTCTAGAGCCTCTTTCACTCTTGACAACGGGGAATAGTGTTCCCTTCATATGAAACTTTCTAGTGAGAAAGGACTCTTAACGAGCCACCTTTACATTCACCTATTCTCTAACTTTGAAAAATTAAGCTCTTTATGCAGTGCTAGATCTTCTTTCTTAACTTTTGATGCCTTTTCCTTTATCAGGATAAAATTATTAACTGCGGCCTGACGCTGTTTCTCGTTGAACACATCACGACAAATAGAAAAATATATGCAAAAAGAACAAGGAGTTCTTCCTCGCCAGATTAAAAAAGCTGAAGGTCGTTTCCTCTGAAAAGAAAAAATTACACCATCTTCCCGTAGGGGAACGCTGAGTACTATGCGAATCAGCCATGGGGTCGTCTCAAGGTAGTTTTATCAGCTGTACAAAACTTGGACATGCAGCAGCACCAGCAACGCGCAGAACTGTTGTCGACGCCATCGGCATTTTACCCGCATTCGCACCGAACGCGCGCGGCGTTGGTGACTGTTTCCGGTGCCTCTGGTAGCGCCAACCGTCACGCCTCTAACCTAAGCTCTTCGCATTATCACGCGCGGAGCCGCAGGTGTTGCCACTCGTTGTGCAATCCTGAGAGGAGAGGAGCGTCGGAGTGGAGAGGAGGAATGCCGAGAGGAGAGGAGATGAGCCAAGGAGAGGAGGGGGAGGAGGATGCGCATGCGCAGTAGGCGTGTGGTCGCCGCACGGCGGATGGATGGAGGGAGGGAGGGAGTGACATAGCCCCGACCATAAGATGCTTCGCATCTAAAACACACGCTCAATTTTGTGGGGTCTCAAAACTTGCAACGCGACCTTGCGTGCCGTTCTATCAAGAGCATCAACGCCTTCCAGATGGCATCTGTCTTAGTCTTCACTGGCCTTGGTATTCTTTGCTAGGCGACTGTTTAAGTCTAGAAGTTCATGAGCTGGAATGTTAGATTCATGGCTGCACTTTGGTCCTTAGTTGAGGGCGCAGGTGGTGCTGTCCTTGACATATTTTTCAGGAACCAAAACAATAGCTTTCCGCACTGGCCTGTTCTCTCTGGGGAAGTTTTTTTCGGGCAGCAAGACCTCCAGTTCAAAATTGCATGGCCTGCTTGACGCCTCAAGGAACAGAAATGCGTCCCTGAAGCTGGTTCTGCTTGCTAACTTTCAGCTGCGCTGACCGCCGTTAACGGCAGTCAGACGTATAAATCGATGCTCCAGGACTGGCTGTGGCGTGCTTTTCGGTTAATTATAATTGACGCTCGGCACACGTCCTAACGCTTTACCACGGGCATGCGTCGGCACGCTTCGGCGCGAGCCGACAGGCGTCGCTTCGCGTCAGTGGAAGGGCACGCAACCATTGGACGCCCGCCGCCCGCCGACGCTCGCTCCTCGGCTGCGGAGCACTGTCGCTTGAACATTTTGTCTTCAGCCGTACAAGTCCGGCATAACACAGCCTGCTGTAAACTGAGCTTGAAGCAATAAGTTAGTCATCTGTACGCTCTTTTATATATAAAATATACGTGTGATTAATGAATGTACGCCTGCCGCAACAGTTCCTTTTTACCCTTGAAGTAACAACAGTGCACAAGGTAGCGACAACAGCGCTCTCTGCCCGTGTCGTCGTCTGCCTACAAGATCGCTTTGCTAACACCTGCACGACCATGCCACATTTTTTTATCATTTTATTTATTTATTTCGTTGACAATACAGTTGTCACGATCCTTGGGGCAAAAGGTGACATTACAATACCAAAAGCGGTCGTACGATTGAATTTTTAGTAGCTCATTGCAATTGCACAGCTAACTACGTAAGAATCAGGTGTAAAAAATACCATTGAAAATGTGTATTAGAGTTATAATTATGCTTGTTGGTGTATGAAAGAAACGCGAAAAAGTTGGTTCCGAGAAAATCAGCAAGAAAGAATTCAAACACCTGTAACGCTCACACAAAAAATGCACAGCCCTTGCACTACTGCGAAGATGGAAGCCAGCCAAGCTGTGACTATGGTGGATTTGCTGTAGTCAATATTGCCCCCACAATGACAATGGGCGTATCGTCGTTGGGCATCACCCAACCGAAGCATGCATCTGCGCATGTTTTTCAAACATTGAATTGAATACATTCATTGAACACTGAATTCAATTCACTAAAAATTTACTTTTTTTAACATTGAACAGTTCAATATCAAGCCAATGCTTTGTAGAAGGACCACAGATGGCGCACACGGCCTTGTCACGACATGGAGTACAGTTATGGTGGCTCTTCTAGCCACCATAATACAGCCCCACCGCAATTCCTGTCTCGTGTTGCGCGTGTTGCGCATGATTGCTTTTTCAATGTTCAAAGAAAAAAATATGCGCAGATGCTTACAAAACAAACGCCCAAGCGCAGCTCTGAAGCATTTATGTTAAGAGCACAGGGGCAGACTTTCTTATTCTTTAAAGTCACACATAGCTCGTATGCGCGGTTCTAATCATGACTGAAACCGAAAAATAACAGTTCCGATATTTTTACGTTTATCAAATTTCTGAGGATCGGGTCATGTCGCGGTAACCAGAACAATACTCCACTCAAACCGAAATAAATCGGTGCCAGGGGGACTCTGAACCGGTAACCAGAACAATGATAACCCGATCTTCAAAAAGGCGAATCAAGATAAATCAACTGTCTAGTGTTGCGCACTAACCGCAACTGAAAACAAGTCGTTCTGCCGGGTTGAGTTCCTGGTTAAAATTACTACTGCGTTTTTCAATGATAAATCTACGCGCCGAGCAAAACGTTAAGAAGCAGTCGATACATACGTAATTACATTTAGACGGCTTGTTCAGGTCTCTTGTCGTCCGCACAGCATACCTCTCGTTGACGGTAGCCAAGGACCTGTCATATAGCTTAAGTTCATCGTGTGACTTCAGGTAGCCATGAGAGTAGCCGTCTTCATGATGATGTCCCTTGGAGGTACTTTTCGATCACCTTCTGTCGGTCAGGAGGCTCGCTCATCGCTGCATTCCGCGCTTTCGCAAGCGAAACAAAACAACGCACGCCGCGAATATGATACGCGCGCCAACTTCTTGCTCACGTGGAATGAGCTGATCCGAACTGAGGCGCCCCACACCGACCGCGCCGCCAAACAGAGAAAAAAAAAAGAAATTGGTGATACGTCATCGAGGCGAGGCCACGTCATCGAGGTGAGGCCTTGGCCCTGCACGGATTTGTTGTGAAAACAGTCGCACCCACGCTTAAATCTTACCAAACCAGCGCCATTCTTAGATCTCTCCGCCACCGCGCTCGCTCAGGCGTTTCTACCTCGCCACCTTCTGTCGCTCCAGGTTCCTCCACTCCCCCATTGGCCAATCCGTGTCACGTAGAAGCACGCGTTGCGGTTTTGTATATTGTTTTTCTTTCCAGCGCGCTCCGACGGTCATTGTCGGACCTGTGCGAGGAAAGTGCTGTACTCGCAAACGTATCAGATGTGTTAGGGACAAGAACTTCGTTGTGATGGCGTGCTGCTTTTTTTTACCATATGGCGAGTGCAAAAGCTTGCTGCAGAATTGGTAATGCGCTGTCGCGCATCGCCGCGTTGCTGCTTCCAAAACAGCATTATTAAGGCCAGTTACTGGCTGGCGAAGCAAAATCTCGTCTCAAAAACTGCTCCGCAAGGCTCGAACGAAGTTTTCAGCGGATTTCCTCTGGTAGCGCGTTAGCCGTCGTCTGCTACGGCAGGGTCGATATTGGCGACGCCACTGTCGAGATCGCGCTTGCCGAGCCTAATCTGCACCGAGCGGGACACTGGAACGGAGGAGGAGGGAAGTGGTTGGCGCTACATTTAGATTGAGGGGTTTTCGGGATACTTAAAACCCCTTGATGTTGGAAAGTAGCGACGCCCTTTGATCTACGCCGCGACACTTTTGCCGGCGCTGTTAACCTCTTCTTTTTCTCCCCCTTGCCAAAGCCAAAGCATCCCCCACGCTGAATATGGCTGCGGCGCGCGATACGACCATGTCAGGTGACCCTGACGTCAAGAAAACGGCGCGAAACTTGCTTTCGCACGCATTTAGTTTCTCCCGCCCGCCATGTGCCTTCCAAGCGGTGGTCGCCCTGCCGCTCCGAACGTGCGTTTCCTAAATTTTTCCGTCTTTCCGTAGGAATCTGGGCTTGGTTCTGCGTGGAAATGTCTTGCTGCTGCGCGTTTCAATGCAGCAGCAGGTCATAGAAAGGGCTAGCATTATTTTCTTTCCCCCGAGGAGAACGGAAAGTCGTGCGCCGGAAGCAGTACCTCCATAATATCTGGAGAAAGGATTTCGCCCCTTCTAAGCACGTCGTTCTTTGCGAGGTGATTGCTTCAGCAGTCATTATATACGTAGGTGAAGTTGCATGGACCTTTTAATGTCCTTTGCATAGCCGGACTCTGTGTTCAGTTCAATGCGTAGCACCTACAACTGTGCACATAGCTTTTCCTTTTTTTTATGTGAGTCGCTGAACTTTTCGGTCGTCAACTAGCTGGTCCATTGCGACGAGCGTCGACGATCACCGGTTCACAATTCGGCGCGTGCTTTACCTTCCGCTATGGTGGCTAGCCATCATACTTCCGCTTTCGCACTGCTGTCGGCTCTGTCTTGGCTGTTTCTGGCCGCGCGTTTGCACTTTCCGCAAAAAAAGCCGAAGCGCCGTCTGCGGGCGCCGTTTCATTACTCATCGGCTGCTCAACGTCACTATATAGCCATGACGTCACCACTCCTTGCTCGAGAGGGCGATATGAATTACGTTAGAGGTACGCGGGCGCTTCAGACCCAATCTTCTCTTAAAATAAGTCTTTTCTTGGTACGAAACAAGAGTTTCGAGGTTTCTGGTGTGATATTTTAACAGTCCACGTTGAAATAATATTTGCCTTATGTGTTTCTTTAAGGTCTCTTAGGTGTAGCTAAAAAACTCCTTAGGATTCATGACATGAATGTCCTGACATCTATGTCAAGTATGTCATGAAAAAGCCGCCGACGTCTTGGTGCTCTCATGGTCATTTCGTTAACTTGGTAGGCTCCCCCACGCTGCTTTGCATAAAATCGATTCCCACAGGGCGTGGCATCTGCCGGCTTTTTGTTGACTCTTCGTGCCGTGACAGTTTTGAAGTGTAGGTAATTTGTAAGTTAATGCCAAGATAAATATAAATGGCTTTCATAGATTATGAAAAAGCATTCGATTCACTAGAGATACCAGCAGTCATAGAGGCATTGCGTAATCAAGCAGTACAGTAGGCATACGTGAATATCTTAGCAAATATCTACAAGGATTCCACAGCTACCTTGGTTCTTCACAAGAAAAGTAGAAAGATACCTATCAAGAAAGGGGTCAGGCAAGGAGACACAATCTCTCCAATGCTATTCACTGCATGCTTAGAAGAACTATTCAAGCTCTTAGACTGGGAAGGATTAGGAGTGAGGATCGACGGCGAATATCTCAGCAACCTTCGGTTTGCAGATGACATTGTCCTATTGAGCAACAGTGGAGAGGAATTACAACAAATGATTGAGGACCTTAATCGAGAAAGTGCAAGAATTGGGTTGAAGATGAATATGCAGAAGACAAAGATAATGTTCAATAGCCTGGCAAGGGAACAAGAATTCAGGATCGCCAGTCAGCCTCTAGAGTCTGTAAAGGAATATGTTTATCTAGGTCAATTACTCACAGGGGACCCTGATCATGAGAAAGAAATTTACAGAAGAATAAAATTGGGTTGGAGTGCATACGGCAGGCATCGCGAAATCCTGACTGGGAGCTTACCACTGTCGTTGAAAAGAAAAGTGTACAATCATTGCATTCTACCGGTGCTAACATATGGGGAAGAAACTTGGAGGTTAACAACGAAGCTCGAGAACAAGTTAAGGAGCGCACAAAGAGCGATGGAACGAAAAATGTTAAGAGTAACGTTAAGGGACAGGAAGAGAGCGGTGTGGATCAGAGAACAAACGGGGATAGACGATATTCTAGTTGACATTAAGCGGAAGAAATGAAGCTCGGCAGGTCATGTAATGCGTAGGATGGATAACCGGTGGACCATTAGGTTTACAGAATGGATACCAAGAAAAGGGAAGCGCAGTCGAGGACGGCAGAAAGTCAGGTGGGATGATGAGGTTAGGAAATTCGCAGGCGCAAGTTGGAATACGTTAGCGCAAGACAGAGGTAATTGGAGATCGCAGGGAGAGGCCTTCGTCCTGCAGTGGACATAAATATAGGCTGATGATGATGATGATGATGATGATGATGATGATGTTAAAATATGAATGGTAGCGAAGTTTCCATAGAAGCCCATACGTTCAAAACAAGGCGGTTCATCAGGGGTTCATGGGGCTTAGCACCATCTGTGTGAGAAGGGAACACATCCGGCGGAAGAAAAAATAATGTGACGTCATATCCGTTAAAAACAGTCGTGACGTCATATTGTTCTATAAGGCACGAAATTTATTTCCGGAGGCCTGCCATTACAGCTGCATATTCAAATGCCCCGCCATTGACTTAGTGGGCGTGTCAAGCTTTCACCGCGGAAAGCGATGCAGGAAAAGGTCAGCCGTACGGCTGCACAGAATATACTTTCTTTGGAGGCCGACGAACGCTTTGTGCGTAGAGTGCTCGTCCTTTCGTCGGACACCAAGCCCGTCGGCCAGCGCTGCCGCACGAAAACAACTTAAGTAAACAATGATCTGGCGGTCGCAACTCACTACATTTGACTGAACAGGTTAAGAAACAATTAAACTATCCGCGTCACTAAATTCAGACAAACGTCGACAAGCAAAGCAACACCACATGTGAGGGGGTATTGTAACAGGTGAACTTTCCGAGCACGCCTTTCTGCACACTTCAAGAGCTGCATTGCACGGCAAGTGATTGCGGCGTCAACGCCCGCCGCTATCGATGGGCGCTCTTACGGTGGGCGCTGAAAAAAGGTATTTATTGATACTAATCAAGGAAAATAGAGTTGTTCTTTTCTCGCCATGCGTATATAAAATTGATTAGGAATTTTATTTTCCTTGAATGAACATAACTTTCTCTCGCTTTAATTGAAAAGCGCTTTTTGCTTTCCCAATGTTAATTCCCCCCAAACATAGTCGCGCTTCAATCGCTGATCCCATAACCACCCTTGCTGATGTCGGTGACAATTAGTTCTGAACCGCTTTTCGCCCGAAGCTTCGCGAGCTATGTGGATCGACCTTGTTAATAACTCGTGATATAATGGTTATAAACAGAGATAAGGTGCCTCAGAAAGGCTGGCCAACGTTTCGATAGGAGAACCTATCTTCGTCAAAGGCGGCCTCGTCATCCTCGGCAAAGGGTTAGTAGAGTGACGTCACGTCGATGTCGGTGGCGGCTGGCTGGAAAGGGAGAGACTGAAATAAAAATTACCCCTGTCGTTTGACTGTCTTTAGGCGCGGTTTCTAAGACGAGGGCACAAGAGCGGGCGAGCGGGAAAAAGGCAAAAAAGGGAAAAAAACTGTAACTCCCTTTCAATAACTGTGTGTGGGTGCGCCTGTGTGTGTGCGTGTGTGCATACATGTGTGTCTGTCTATGTGTGTGTGTGCGCGTGTGCTCGTATCTGTGATTGCATGCGCGCGTGTGTGTATGTGTGTGCGTGTGCGTGCGCACCGAGGTGAAATACTTCGTAGTTAACGTGGCACTTTTTAAGCGAAGCTTTATAGGCTCACAAGTGGCGGCGGCAGTGGTACGTGGTGGTGGCGCTGTCGATCACGCTGAAAAGTGGGTCGATCCTGGTGATAGTGCAGAAAGGGCCCAAGCCCTATGGTACATACCAGGGGCAAAAATAAAGATAGAAAGAGAGAGTGAAAGAAAGAAAGAGCGAAAAAAATGAAAATCACCCGCCCTTCCCCTGTCAAGACAATGGGGATAAGCAAAGGTTCTCATGTGTGTACTTGACCTACCACTTTCCCTTCTCTTTTCTACTACTTTTCGTTCCCTTTCCTTCTATTTCTGTTTCCATTTTGTTGCTGTGTACGTTTCCTTTCTTCGTTTCCTTTCCTACATTTAATAAACGTTTATGTTTTATTACCCTGACATGTCGTCAACTTTACGCTACCCTGACAAAGGTCAGATACACACACGATAAGCTTCACTTACCCCCATTTTGTCGACAGGGTAAGGGCTGGTGGCACCTACCGGTCCGGTCCGCAACCTTCGGCGCCACCTAGCTCATTCTCTAGTTCAGTGCAGTCAGTTATGAAACACTGCTAGCGATTTTCATCGTGCGAGAAAGCGCGAATACACTCTAAAAACAGAGAGAGTTCCGGGAACTCTCTTTGAGGGAGTATCTGCTTGTCCCATATTTCACTACCTTTTCAGGAGTAAAACGCCTCCATCTCGGATAGAGTACAGCAACTCCCCCGGACAGAGTATTAGTACTCCTCCTCAACGGAGTGCTAGAACTCCTTCCGGAGTACGAATACTCCACCCCACAAGAGTATTAGTACTCCCTCGAACCGAGTACTTCTGCTCCCCCAAACAGAGTGCTTGTACTCCTCCTAACAGTGTGTCTGTACTCCTTCAGACAGAGTGCTGGTACTCCTCCCAATTGTGTGAAAACACTCGCTATGCAGTGCCATGGTCACATCAGAGGCGATTCACAACACTTACATGTCGGGGATATTTGATTCCTTCATAAGGAGCTCCTGCACTTATGCTTGGTGAATTGGATTTGATGTTCAGTCGCCGAGTCACTCGAATGAAACATATTTTTCTTAAAAGGTCAACATTTTTATTGATAAAACAGTCACAAGGCAAACTGAGTAAAATTTTGAAAAACATACAGATACACTTAAAATGCGATTACACGGATTTTCATCAACTTTACAGCACATCTTGCAATCATACATAAACATTTTCTTTACCATTTCTTAGCTAATGCAGTGAGAAATATTTTTTTATTTTCAATTGGCAACATTAAAAAAATTAAAGTATACCATGTAAAATCAAACAAATAACAAACATGTGCAAACTGTCGAAGTATTGGCACTATGATTGAAGAGAAAGATGCACCACATTACTGGTCACAAAACGTATTTCAAGCACTAAACTCGCTTCCTTATATACCGTAGGTTATCAGATGAGCTGCTAAGCACGAGGCTGGTAAAGTAATTTGCGCAGGAAAAGTTTTTTAAGCGCAAATTACTTTCAAGACAGCAGCTCGTTCGATAACATCCTATGTAGCGTATGGATGCTCCTGACTGAGAGTATACAGTATATTTAGAAATGTGTTGTATATTGTCGTGTAAAGCCACACCGTCTAGTTTTGGTTATAATATTTCACATAGTTATTCATGCATGGGCTGCGCCCCCTTTTTTCTAAACGCGCATCTTTCCGTGGTTGTCTAACACTATCTCCGCTCTGTGTCAAGGCAGTACAGTGGCGTATCATTGCTCCCATTCGGTTGGATCTAAAGCTGATCTAAAGTCTTTTGGCAGAAAGCTCGACTTCACTCTTGGCGTCATCATGCAAGTAATTTCCTGGTGCTCTCGGGATCGTGCCATCGCGTTTTCTCATGCACTGTATTTCGTATACAGCTATTGCCACAGCGCACTGACGCATTTCACAACTGTTGTGGTATTCTTGCTGTCTATTGTATAATTTTCTTTCTCACAAGACATCACGTGATAGTTTGTTCATTTCGTACAGATGCATATTCTAATGATCTGATTTTTGCTTGTAAATCAACCCTTTCCATTTCATTACTAACACATGGCACATGTTCGTAGCCAAACACAAAGGATCAGTGCAAGGAAGCAAAGAAAAGGAAAAGGCCACACCAGCAAAGAACACCACTTCACACATTTATCTTCATTCTAGCAGTGCCAATTTGGTATCAATGATGACAATGGAGGCTGGCTTGTACATCTTGCTTTGCGATTTTTTTTTCCTGCTGAATGCTTCCGTAATTCCATGTGCTACTTGGTCGTGATGCAGGCTAAAGCATATGCACCATCTCCTGCTACATTAGTGCACTAGCATTGCTGCCCTAATAACTCATTGGTGTTCATTGCGGAACTTGTTAAAATATCTTATGGTCTGCCCAATGCAGATGCGAAAGGAATCTGACAAAGTCACATGCACATGCCAAAAAAAATCGAAACTTTCATCTTTGTGTGACATACTGTCTTTTGAAAGTTTTCATGCCATTTAGTTACATGGTACACCCAGTATACCCACATATTTGTTTTCTCGTCCAAATTGCATGGCAACACATTTTGATGCTTTGGAGTGCGCTCCTCTGCACCATGTGGAGTCGTGCTGTGCTGGCTCCTTGACACCATTTTCTCCTTGCAGCTGCCTTCTTGAGTTTTATAAAACGGGTGCCTGAAAAACATTGTGCGCGCAAATGAACACGAGGAAATATTGTGAAACCATCTGAAAACAGTCAAGGAAAAAGGTCATGGCACTAAGAAGCCTTAGCACTAAGTATTTGCAATGTAATGCAAGTGAAACATGTAAATGACTGTAATAGTCAACTTCCAAACCAATTTCAATTTTTTGACTTAGGGAAATAAAAAATAAAAGTGGCCGTTAGGCCTCAGTGCAGCACCAGTGTTACAAAAATTCTGAAAAATAAAATATTGGTAATTGTTGGCACACTTCCTAAACGCATCCCCTCCTCTAGGGGAGAGAGCAGTGGTGGTATTGTCTGCATCTCATTTCTGACGTTATGAACAAATATAATTCCTGAAGAGAATTTGGGCTCTTTGGCTTATCTAAAACAAAAGAAAGCAGCTGCCAAAGTAAAGGGAACATAGCTAGTGGAGTTAAGAAAAGTATAAAGACTACACTCGGCATACACAAGTGGCGAATAACGCAAATGTGGTGCTAGAAGAATGACGGGGCATGACATCAAAAGGAGGTAAACCACCTTTAAAGAGACCCGTTAAACTTATGAGACCGAATTCTGTACGCTCTGCTTATGCTGCACTTATGCTGCTTATGCTGCATTACGATATGAAGTGCTTAAATCTGCAGTCATTTAACTGAACAGTGAAGCATGCAATTTTTATGTAACCTACCGAAAAGCAAAGAGTGCAAAGCTGTATGACGAATTCAGATTTGTCACAAACACCACTTGTGACACATCCTAGGCACATGCCCACTGTGCCCCCCCCCCCTCTGGTTATGACACTGCTCAAGCCATAACTTGATGATCAGATTTGCAGTAGGCATGACAATATGGTTATCTAGTTCAATGGATATTACTGGGGGTGATTAAAAGAAGGTGTAGCAAGGCCTGCTATGCCAAGCTTACCCACATTTCAAGAATGACAAGAAACAGTTCACTGCGGCCTGCATCTAAGCTTTCTAAAAGCATGAACTTATTTCCATTTATGAGGTACGCAGTGGGGCTCATTTTTGACGGACTCGACTCTTGCTGTAGTTTGAAATTTAGCATTTTACTTTCTTTAAGGCATGTAAAAGCTTCAGTTAGACCAACGTTATTAGTTTATTAGACCAACTTATAGTTTGTGCATGACAAACGACTGGTAAACTGCAAGGTAACATTTTACTTTGATACTTCATTCCTCCACGAAAAATAAAAAGATGATAAATACATTTCAATCTGCCCTGCAATAGCAAAATGCACAGCTTACGCTTGGATCCCACAGAGGATGGTTGATTTAGCCGTTCATACAACATAATTTTTAAGTGCCAACTCATACTAGCAAATGCACAGGCATATTGAAAACACTAAACATGGAGACCGAGCCAATAACAATAATGTAGAACTTCCCTGCCAGGGTAATCCTCCAACAGTAGCCATTGTATTCGATTTCAGTGCCTAACTCGCCGCTTGACTATTCACCGAGTCGATACGCAACGCGCTTGTTCACATTCGCACCGCGCTCGGAAACCGTGACACGAGACACAAAATCAGACATAAATTCGCACCAATTTAATACATTGGCAAAAAAAGGTGTCTTATTCAGTCCAAAGCAACAATTCGCAATGAGTATTCAGGCAGTTTAACATTACGCGTCAAACTTTCTAACAGGCACTAGCGCTGCACGTAACTTCACTGGCCGCCGATTACCCATGGGCGAAACACACTGTCAAGCGCGCGCCTTAATATAACGAAAGCATGCCGCCAACAAGCTGACGCCTTTTGTTATGTAACTCCTTAGTTAAACATCGCTCCGCACACCGTAGGCTGCGAAACTGAATAAGTTCAAACACATAAAACACACGCTAGGCACGCTCGCCATTGGCACGGAATCATGGGCCGCGGCCACTGGCCGTGCCTCACTTGTTGAACACACCGTGCTTCACTGATCGTTTGCGATTTTAAAAGCTCTTACGGATTGCGGCAAGTGAAAATATCATATGCAGCCACCGCGACGACTGGCTTTTTCTATTGGCATCCAATGACGCAGCACGCATACCTAGTCCGTTGGCAATCGCGGCGGCTTAAAACTTCGCGATCACTGCCTGGCAATAGCATGTCATATACGCAGAATGTGCCACGTAAGTTAAAAATCACTTACCGTGGAGTATTTGTTGTTCAATCCAACGAACGATCAACGATTTCGCGGCGGTGAAACGTGGCTGACACAAGAGTTTTCTTGGGTGGCCTTGACGCCCGCCGCCTGCCCGGGCCGCCCGCTGAACTCTCACAGCAAAGCACAGCGCCGGCTTTCTCCGGCGCTGTGCTGCTCCGCGATGTTGTGCGGGCGGGCGGTGGGGCGACTCCGAAACAAAAAGTACTGCGCTGATCTCCGCACCAGTTTGCGCGCTGGATGCCTCTTCTCTTACAAGAAAAACGATGCGCTCTTTGCTCTGCCTGCGTAAGCGATACATCGCCATGTTCCCGACCAGCCTCATGCAGTTTAAGCAGCTGTATATGCTACGTTTTGCTCTCTGTTGCCGCGAGAGTGGAACGGGCATTCTACTCTCTCTCAGATGAGCGGAGTAGAAATAACATTTCACTCTCTCGATGCGGATAGAGTGAACAATGCATTTCACTCTCCCCGACATTTTGCGAGAGTAAAACAATGCCTTGAAGAGTAAATCGGCCTCTTCACTCCTGCGATACTCTCCCTAGTTTTAGAGTGTAAGAATCATGTTGTTTAATATAACCTATTATCCTCTTTCCTGCATATAGGCTTATGAAAATGAGTTGATTAAGCGAAATTAATAATAAGTCCATTAACAACCGCTCAATAATATCTTGGCAGCCGTCGTGAAGTAAACAGCTGTATGCAAGAAAGCGAAGTTACGTATCTGTCATGTATTATTCGCCGATGCTCATAAAGTACAAGCCACGCGCTTTTAATAATCCCCCTGAACTCTTATAAACTCTACATCTTGAATGTTGTAGGTTAATTATCAATTGTTATAGCCCTTATTAGCTTCGCTGAAAAAAATCTAGAACAGCTAAAGTTTACAAAATTTGTAGCGTATCTCCTCCTGATTCTTGTTTCTGTCTAATCTTGCCCATTGATCACCTCATTTTTTTCTAAGTTGTTGTGAACCATTAGCATTGCATCGGGAGACCTTCACATTCATCGGCATTGAGTGTATTGCTAGCAAAGTTTTCACTTTGTAAAGGCGATGTTCTATTGTAACTGATTTCAACATGTGAAGTCTGTCTTTCTCGACATTACTGAAATTACATACCGCCAGATAATACAAACTTTGTGCCCATAATCATCAACAGTGGTACGCACTAGTAGAAGTAATAACCGTTGTGGTTAATTGCGCCGAGGAAGATAACCTCACATAGCATTGTGCACACCATACACACTTTTTTACTTCAGTATCTGACACATTAGGATTGGTCTAACGCTGCTGGTACTGTATTTTATTGCGATAGCAATTATATGGACACTTCAACCGGATTTCTGCCGTCGGCGTCGCCGTCGCCGTCGCCGTGAGGTTCCCTATAGATAAAATCTTCGCCGCGCGCCGTATGCCTGAGCGGAAGCGTGCGGGGACGCGCGCTATCACGGAGAGCGAACGCACTCAATCTCCCACGCGCAAGCAAGGAAGCAGGTAGCCAGCGCCGGAGGAGCGGGGGGAGGGGGGGGGGGGCGCACTTCTACTCTGCCAACAACCGCGCTCGTCGCTCGTCCGCACCGTCTCTTATCTCCACACGGCTCTGACCTTTATTCGCCGTGCATTCGCCGCTCAGTTTCCGTTGAAGCGATAGACCGCACGTATACTTCGCCCACTGCGGCGTATGCTTGCTGCCAGCGTTTTGACAGTCATTGTCTGCAGTCATTCAGTGTGATCTATTCGTGTTTGTGCACGCTCACACCACGCTTGTTCATTCAGTTAGTAATAGTCGGGTCACATTTTACAACGCACGCTACACATGCAATGCTGCCCGGATCGGCAGTGCAGCGCTACAGGTGTCTCCCTTCGCACGCGCTGCACACGGGAAGCGCTTCTCATCAACACCACCGTTTCACACGCGCCTTCTCGTGGTCATCGAGTCTCTCTTCAAGTCGGTCTACTTACGCTGCAGCACACCTGCTTACTTAATAAGCTCATGTTTACTACAATTCATATTGCTACCAAAGCCGCTCACCTTACTTCGTATGACATTGCTGTGTTGCTATCGCATTCATTGCTTCGCCCTTAGGGCGAAACTGTGACATTTTTTTACTAAGTATGTTCAATTGGTGGAGGATCGCAAGCGCCGGAGTATATTAGCAAAATGTATTACAATAAATTGTATGGAGAAGCTTAAAGGCAGAACATTTCAACTGTACAAAGGCGTGCATATCACAGCAGCAGGGCTCGTTCATGCAAATATGAAAGACTACCTCGATTTGTCTCGGTTTTTGAATGACTAGTGCAAGAAGTTTTCAGTCGAATTAGGAGTTGTTACTGTAGTATTTACCCAGCTAAAAGTCACGTTAATCATCAATGCAGGAATCTGGAGCATAATATATTTCTTGTTTCACCAGCGCTGAAAACTAGAAACTTTGCAAGCATGACGTGTACCAAGTAGGTCTATGGGCTAGGAAAGTCTTGTTACCTGTGTTTTCTTGAACCGTGCTAAACTTGTAATATTAAAATCGGAAGGTTAACGCAGTGCTGCCGTTGTCACGACGTATTGTTTTTAAATACATTAGTAAAGTATAAGTATTGTATACTCCGCTGGTAAGCTAACTATTCCTTTCTCCCCTCCACAGACACTATGCGAGCGTGAAACGTTTCGATTGACACACTACGCCACGTTATCCTATATTACGTTGTTCGAAGAACACCTTCTACATATAAGATTTCATCGACACTTTCAGCTACATTTTTTGGTGAATTTCCGTGAACATTTAGCGATAATTTAGCGATGTTATTCTCGCTGCTGAGCGATTCGTGCAAAAACAAAATTGCTACACAAGCTGTGACTGGAGCTATTAACACCGACACACGCGTAATATTGCACCAATCACTGACACCGTTCTTTTAATTTCGTTCATTTGGATCCTAAGGAAATGTCTAAGAGGAGCTTGAGGCCAAAGGCCTAAATTACCTGACGAGGCTTGGATCCCATTTGTAGATGTTAAAAAAAATACTATATTTTACAATGAAGCTGCGAATGGCACGAGTTGTTAATGCTTTACCATGAAATAAAAAAACGCTACACCTTGCACTCGGCCGTGCAACGCTTGAAACAGCGAAGCTGGGCGATCGTAGCCCAGCATTTTCCGGAAGTTCGATCAAACGTTTCATCTTATTACTCATGAGGATGATAATTTCTTTTCGCGCGTCTCGGACTTACAGCCGCCACGGCGCGTTGAATAGCGCAGCTTGCAAAACTGACACCGCGTTCCACCGTGTTGCATTGCCGACGACGGGTTGCAGTAAACCCGCTCCGTGAATGCGTCTCTGTGTCTCGCTCTCATAGCGCGCAAAACCTGTTCTTCACCTCGCAAAGAACGAGCGTGCGAACACGCCAGCTGTGGACGAAGACGACGATGCTCGAACGTAATCATATGGTTCGCATAAATGCATGTAAGCGTGGCCCTGTAGCCTAGTGGTTACGACGCTCACCTTGGGACCCTGGGTACGCGGGTTCGAATCCCGCCTCAGCAAGAAAGCTTACTCTCTTTTGATACGAACCACCAATTACGGCTCGCTTAAGCAGTTTTGCGGTTATAACAGACCTTAAGATTGAGGACGGATAGAACGAGTGACACATACCACAAACACCGACTCACAACTGAAAAGTTTATTGAACCATTCACACAAATATCAGCAAGCCCACAAGGCACATGAGCTTCTGCAGCTTTCTAAATCAGCTCAAGTTAGGACAATAGATTTTGCACATGCATCAGCTCGCGCAATCTACATGCAGTACTGCGAAAGATCACACACGAAATTAAATTCATAACAAATATGATAAACACACGTTGCAGTTACACACAACCTAATTGACCTTAATGTATTCATAGTAAAAAGCATCAAAATGTAAATGAAGTATTTCCACTGTCGATGTCTGCATAAATGAATGATATTGTAGTAATAAGTGAACAAGAGGCGACACATTTACGTGCGTGGAAAAGCATGAGCTACATCCGTCAGTCGCCTAAAGAGATACGGAAACAAAATCTGAAAATTTTACGAAACTGCTGAAAAATGAAACCTCAGTGTGCGATTACACCGAATAGAAGTAGTCACTTAGCTCATTTTTGAGCCGATGGTTTTATATTTAGCGTTTTTGTGAGCGTGCGCCTCGCCGCCCGACCCGCGGGAGTTGGAAGGCGTGACGTCACGACACGCCAGCCGGCCGGCCGCGGTCATTCGAAGCGCGCCGACGCCGCCATCGCGAGCATGGATTCGAGTTCAGGTGCCTCTACGAGCGATGAGTACACGTCTGAAGACGAGGACAGTTCCAACTTAGCAAGAAATATTACCGCTTACGGTTACGGGCCTTCCACGTCAAGCGACGGAGAAGAGCGGGCGGCCGTGGAAGTGCCGGTTAGGTTTTCGCGAACCGTAGGGCGAATATTTCGCTCTGCACCAGACACTTGTGGAACAATTATTTGTAATTTCCTCTGTAAACTTGCTTTTTCAAGAGCGCACGCAGGCGAGGCAGCTGCGGGTACTTCAGCACTGCGTGGATGACTGAATAGTAGTTTGAGCCGTCGGCGTGAGCAACTGCTGTGAGGTATCAGTACCTCCCAGACTCTCGCGTGCACTTCGCCAGCCGACCGACAGAAGCAGCACCTGTCTGGCGTTCTGCCCACTTTTTTCGGCTTTTAGCCTGTGGAGAAGCAGAGCTGTGTGTATGTCTGATCACGTGAGTCGCGCTCTCTAGCCTTGTATTGTTTTACTATGCTTTGCCAACATTTTAGAAGACATTACTGCCTTCGTGCCCAGCCTCGGGCATCTCGCCCCAGCCTCGCCCTCACACTGCTCTAGAAGGCTGCAAGCATAGAGTTCCTCACTATAACACCTAGAAGGTAAACTGGCGCCACCGTCTATGCGAGTTTCTTAAAGGGCTGACGTGCCCTCATGGGAATGACGGGATATGTGTCTGCGAGGCTTGTGTTGGCTGGTGTTGTTCGAGGCTTCGTCTAAAACGTGGATATGGCTACACAAATAACGCGTTCTTAAAATAAAATCTATATAAAAGGCTTTCATTCACCCATATTACATCTCTCAATAAAGTTTACTCACCTTGAATGCAGCATCAAGCGAAGAAAAGCAAGAACAGACGACAAGTTGTTCCAAAGCGAGCGAGAATCTTGTCGTCTGCCCTCCAACTTTAGCGGCCAGCTGATACTTTTTACGTTTCATAGAATTGTGCATCCCATAGTATGTCCTCAAAATTAAACAAAACATGTTTCTGTGTAATAATAAAGCTAAAGCAGTTTTTTACGTCCTGTTTTAGCAGGAAATTAATCGTTGTGACAGACGGAACGGTGCTAGCCAGGCGCGTCTTCAAGGCGTTCTGGCTCTCCAAGAACGATGCCAATCCGAATCCCCAATATACCGGCATTCCCTTGCATACCACAGTGCAGCAGCGCCACATTTCCCTATAGGTTTTATAGTGTGAAACTCTATGGCTGCAAGTCAACGAAAACCCTACTGACATATTTTAGCCTCCTCTTTTCAAACGCACCGCTGATCATTTCTGCCTTTCGTTTTCGTGAGAAGACCGAGGGTATAGCGTCAGGCTTTAGGCGCTGTCTTTTGAGCGGCCTGCCGAGGCTTTTCAGCGCAGCCGGGCTGGTCACATGATCATTGTCGACGAAGTGGTCCGCGCAAAAAGTCATTTTTAGAGGTCTCCCGGCTGGGCGTGATGGCCGACAGGCAGGTATCCAAAGTTTACGCACGTTCTCGTCTCTGGGAAAGGAGTGCGATGGCGTGTCACGACCGACGATGCTGTTATAACAACAATGTCTGGGCATTTCCTTACGCCGCGAAAAACGCGTCAATACCGAGCGATGGCCGCGGGAAAGCGCATGTAAGACGCACCACCTGCGTGGAGCGCCGACGGGGATAATGTTTCGGACGGACCACGTGCGAAGATCGCCGAAAGGGGTAATCAAACGCTGCAAGGGACCGACACCCCTGGAAACACTGCGACGGCTGTGGCCGACCTTGGCCGCGCGCGCGCGGATGGGTGTTATGACGTCAAATTTCTGCTTCTGCCGGCGTCCGTTTGGAGGCAAGATATGCAACAGAAAATCGCAAAAAAAGATGTTTCTCGTTTTCTGTTTGAAAGCAGCTTGTTGTATTCGTCATTTTCAACAGTTCAACTTTTTTTCCGACGCAAAAAACCACCCGCCACTTTTTGTGTCCGTATATCTTAAGAAATTACATCAAGCAACAATGATGCGCCGCGCCGCCGTTCTCCATTAGTAAAAAAAGTCACGCACAAGTCTCATGTTATTGGAAATAAAAAAAGAATTACTTTCTATTTGAAACAGGGAATCTTTTCTGGAAATTTATTTTCTTGTCTGCAAGATTTAACAACTTTATTGCCTGTAAATGTAGCGTTGGTCGGCCATAATTAGTTCTAAGAATCGGTGCCGTTTGCTTCGGCTCTAGAATAGCACACGTGTAAAGTTTTTTTCCAGGAACTTATGAAGAGTACTTTTTTTTAAATACGTTGCAACAATTGAAAATAAACTTGGTCAGATTGCAGTATCAGACACTTACAAAAAAAGTGGCTGTCTTCGTCATTTCCGAACATTCCCGGTGTGTTTTAGGAACATGCGTAACATCATTTTTTTACTGCTCTTTCTTAAAACCATTTTTTAGTTTAGGAAGTACTACTTCGTCATACAAGAGTAGCATACGTTCAAGCAATAAACGAAGTTAAAGGTGTTTATGGTAGTTTGAACTTCGCGTTTGAATCAGACCAAATATTCATCTAGTCCTCGGAATGTATCAGAAGCCAAAATCACGAAATAAATGTCTGGGGACTCTAATGTACGTGGGATTTACTAACTTGGTATGGTATAATATTGAGTACAGTCAGAGTTAGAATGAAGAAGTGGTGTACGGCGCTTTTGCGAAACCTAAATAGTTTTTTTTTCAGCAAAGACGAGTAAAAACAAAAAATACTGTGCCTCAACATACAGTCCACTTCTACAGAATAAGCTTACCTTATGCCTCATTCTGAACTCAACTGCAAATAAGTGCGAAATGTAGCCGGCTATAGGTCAAGAGTCCAAACTGGGTTCATATTCGTCTGAGGACTCAGATGATTTTTCATTTATATTTTGTATCCATTGAAAGAGAAAGAATATATAGTCATTATTATTATCAGTAAAATTGCGATAATTATTATTATATACCTTATGTGATACCTTAACGCGAAAGACAATGTCATTCTCATAAATTCTGATAGCAAGCACATGATGTGGGATACCTTACATTACCAGCTGTTTTGGTGCGCGTGTATAAACCATTGCTAATAAAGCAAAGCAGAGGAAAGATAACTGATCCCAAATTACCACTAAATAAGATACCAAGAATACATCTCACTTCTAACACGGTTTTGGTAATTAGGAAGACCAAGATTGAACTCCAAATGGCAGTAACAATTTACCCTTCTATCTTGAGTACGATTAGAGAGAGTAACGCTGAAGATTCTCAAGGCAGATCGCTATTTAACCAGGCATCAGTGACAATAAAATTAAATACGAAGCGGGAACTGGGATCACGTACTTGCTGTATGATGTCGAGATCCTCTCTACATTCTACTTCCCAAGAATAATCGCGTTTCTCAAAACTCATCAGAAAGCAAGGACACAATTATTTTGTGAATGAGCCGTTGACTTAGCTGTCGATTAATTTAGCACTGCACACTAAGTCGTTTTCGAACGTTGAGGAGTTGGCACTTTCATTTACTTATACGAGCTTTTTTTATGTTTCTGGTGATACAGCGTGGCAAAGGAATAAGAGAAAATAATTCTTTGCTATTGTCTCTTGCGGCACTTTTTCCTGCTATGCGGATGCAGACGCGCATTTCCTATTAAGTGCGAAACGCGGAAACACGAAAGTTTGGGTCGCTCATGTGAACGGGCCGCACCAGTGGGATCACCCTGAAAGACTAGATGGGAGAGAGAGAGGGAGAAAAAAAGAAGAACAATCAGGAGCCTCGTTTACCGTTAGGCTCAGTTGCTTCTGATGGGAGGCGGCGAGGCAGGCGGATAAAAATTATTCGAGACGTAGCGTGAAGCGGCGAGCCGACAGCGGACGTCCGCCTCGATCAACCCCGATACGCAACGGGCGCAGCGATGGCTTGTCACCCAGCGCGACTCGATTTGTTTGTCACATCTGGCGCACGCACTCATCACGTAGCTACTGCTGGGCCCGTTGGTGTTCCCTGCTTCGGTCGACCTGGGAACATTCCACATGCAGGCATCTTCGGGTGGTCCCTCAGTGTGGCTCTACGCACTCCTGCTCTTCGGGACGCTTCCTAAAGTACGTGGAGATGGAAACGAGCCAGAGTAAGTACTGGTTTGTCAATTGTCTAGTGTTTGGCATAGTGACTAAAGGGAATCTTTAAAAAAAACATAGTGTTGCTCTGGCAACTACTTTACTACAAGCTTGTAAATTTTGGATTTCGTGAATTGAAACACGTGAGGCACATCGTCGTCTTAAGCGCTTAACTTTTCTTTTAAGGTGCAAGATCTCTCTCGTTATCCAGGGAGTAGTCTTGGAAGTGTTTTTATTTTATTGGGAATAAAGTTGCTAAGGCAGCGAGTGATAATTTCTTTAAATTTATCTCGAAGCACAGTAGCATTGTTACCGTGAAAGTTATCAAGGCATTGTTCAAGATAATCCAAGACACTTTTGTCTGACGCAAAAATTCTGAAGTGGCGACGTGGGTCGCCATTGTGTGAAGAGTGGTCGAGCAAACAACACCACAACAAAATCCCCTTTATTCGAACGTGCGCATCCTTATATACAGAGGGCGACACTAGTACCACCAGTGGCAGTGATCACCAAACCAAAACCAAAATCAAATATACAAGACATTGCCTTCCTCACAAACACAGAGCTACATAGATTAGTAATGTAGTAAGTTTGTGCACCTAAACCGAATTCTATGTACAGTAACAACAACGTATTTGTGCTATACACATAGCTATACACAAATACAAGAAAAAGAAAGGAAAAATTCATTTGAAGTTCCAAAGATAAGAAAGCAGGATTTAAAAATGCACCCGCAGACAGATTTGATACTGCACACGTGTACAAAAACTGGTGTATCATGCATGCACAAAAACCAAAACTTCCAATTGTTTCAATTCTGGAATAACACTCCATCAACAATTAAAACAGGAAGGAAGTTTTGGTTTTGTGAATGCAAGATATACCGGTTTTTGTGCACATGTGTCTTGGTAAATTTGTCTGCGGGTGCATCTTTAAATCCTGGTTTCAGCCGCTGGTACTTAGCACCGCATGGTTGTGGGATTAGATCAACTGATGACTCATATCTGCTGTGATATTTAGAACTGTCCGGCCATTTTTACATTTTTTCACCGTGTACTGGTTTCACTTTTTTTTTTTGTTGTTACTAGGGCTTGATTATGCGCATAGTCGTGTGGGACAAAGCGATACGTGTCTAGTGTCTCAATAAATAACTGTAACGCGACTACACTCATATTCACTCCGACGAAACCCGTTCTCGGACTGAGACGTTAGTAAAAAGATACGCCATAACGTTTATCTTTTTTTTCTTTTTTGAGTGGTATACCTTCGGGTCTGGCGCAAAACCCTTTATCTTATATATATAGATCGTAAAGAAGAGAAGCAGACTTACAAACGGCCTTCCGCAGGAACGCCTTGTCTACTTCTACCTCCTCTTCTTCTCAGCGCTTCTCCCTTGGCTTTACCGTGCACTTTTTCCTTACACTCGGCCACGCTGCAAGTCTTGTACAGTTTCTTGCCCGAAGCTACGTAATCTTGAACAGCCCCTCAATTTTGGCGAGTGTTTTTTGCTCCTGAGAGATTTCACGAAGCCGCGGGCACGTCGACTGCGTTGTAGACCAGAACACCCGATCAGACCAGCGGCGACTCGTGCCTAATTGTTGTGCACACGGCGCTATTTTCAGTGCCTCTCTCCTGAAGTAGTGACTGGTTCTTTGTTTCTTGGAAGGCGGCGCTTTGGTGCGCGTGTCTCCGGCCCGAACTAAGTTGTGGTTAGAGTGTACTAGAATACGGTGGAGTGGGACGAGCGGCTGGTGCGGCGCTTGCTTTGCAGAGAGGCGCCCGACGTGGAAAAATACTGTGGCGGCGCTGATATCGAAGTGGATTGGGCCGCATCAAGGTCGCGCCGTTGGAAACAGCTTGCGATACTGCTCGGCAGGGTCATTCGTACTACTTGGCGCTCTGGTATTTGCGTTCAGACCGCTCAAATGGTGTTTTCTCGTTCTTCAAGCAGCATGTATCTCTCGTGTGTTATTACTGCGCATATAGCTTTCCATCAGTAGGTCTTGCGAAAGGCAGACGAAGAAACATATGTAACTATCCTGCTTGCCGCTTCCAACAAGTAAAGCATATCTGCCCAATCCAGCGCCTTGTACTCAGATTTACGGGAAACATTGTTATAGATAAAAAAATAGTAAACTGCACCGCAACATTCCATTCAAGTTTCCGCCTTCCTCGCGTCACAGAATATGGAGTATAAAATTGGTACGGGGTCATTTATTGCGGTCGGACCTCGAGCGCCGAAAACGGTTTTAGTTTGTCATTCTATGTGCTAATCTTTGGCCGTGAACCTTACGCGGATTTTTTTTTCAGTTGATACTTCAAAAAATAAAAAAAGGAGAAAGGAAAGAAAGTCTGCGCGAAGTTAGTGGCTATATAGTGGATACGGCGTTGCGCTGCTAAACTGGTGCTCGCGGGTTTAATCCAGGTCGCGGACTTCGATGGGAACGAACTGGAAAAAGACTCGTGTACTTGTATTTAGGTGCACGTTAAATAATCACAGGTGATGAAAACTAAACCGAGTGTCTCATAATAATACCGTGGTTTTGCCACGTAAAGCCGAAGAACTTGTGTTAATTAAAAAAAAAACAAAGAAAAAGACGTGGATGCGTTCTTGGGCTCTTTCCTAGGGGTGTGAACAAAATAAAATATTCTCGAGTCTTATTTCCGAGGAAAACATGTTATGCTTGTCCTATATTTTATACATATAAATGTAATGCCGTTCCCAAATGTATGACCGCTCAACTCAGCAGCTTGTGTATTATAAACGGCTGCTTTCAGTTATCTGGTCTACCATCATAACGACCATATGTATGTTGTTTCACATACACGTGGAGATATATGCAGATCTGTTGCGTTTGTTGAAGAAGATAAGTCTGGTACCAGATGGGGCACCCAGCTTGATTGGGTTGCAAGCATGGTGAGACTGTCAAAAATCCTTGTCTGAATGAAGTTAGCAGATTTACAGGGTGCTCCAAAACCGGACGTTTATATTGAATGAGAGCTAGGAACTTGTTAAGCAGGACTTAGTAACACCCGTGCGTTAATTCTCTCACGAACTGTGCCTCTGTGCAACAGCCACAACTCTCCGGCAGCACAATCATTCGGAATAACAGTCCTCACTCGCATGCAGTCACTCACCTTTGAGATTTCGATAGTGCTGTTATGTGTTACATTCGAACGGAAACGACTATTCGGCGTCATACAGTATATCAATAACACGCGCGCACACACACACACACACACACACACACACACACACACACACACACACACACACACACACACACACACACACACACACACACACACACACACACACACACACACATAACATGGTTTTGCCTGCTATGAATATTATTTCTGCGAATGAGCGTTTTATTTGCAGTATTTACTAATAAGTGTGTTTCTTACTGCAAACACGTGCGCTTATTCCGGTCGGGAGTTCTCACTTTTTAAATTATTTCCTTTAGAATATTTGTTATTTTTCCCTTACATATATATCGTGAATATATATGTCTATGCACCCTTTGATTTAATTACCTAGAAATATATTGGTCATTCTTGGCGCCACGCAGTTAATATACCTGGTTTATTTACTTCACTTTAATATTGTTTTCTTCGATCATTGTCCCTGATGAATATCCACCAACTAGAAGCGCGCGTAAAAGGACACGATATCAATAATAGAATTTTATTACGTAGCCTTCATGGTGCAGAGATACCAGTTACATTTAGATGACAGTGGTAAAAACAGCAGTCACCTGGATTTGTAGGTAAATGTAGGTTCATCTACATTTGCTACTGGCCGTCAAGAGTCATGGGTGCGCCAAAGCAACTAAACCATTTTTAAAAATGTACTGCACAGACGTTCTGCGAGAAAAACTGGGCGTCCGCCAGCGTCCGCGTAGCGAACGCGCGCTCGCTAGCAGACGACGCGCTTGACAACGACAGCAAAATTGAAGACGTCGCGTTGTATATTCCATGCCTCAAATATATATGTTTTGGAAAATGGCGTAAACATAAATTTGCAGTTGAAATAAAGCACTATTTTAAGAGCGTACTATGCGCAATCGGCCTCGGCGCCCGCAGCGAAAGTACGTTGAATATGCCGCGGAGCGCGTCTCCGCCCCATCGAGTTCGCTCGCAGCGCCCTCGCACTATTTTTTCACACGCGGCGCCTCAGCGGCAGAGCGCCGTTCGGCACACTCAACCATTGTCTAGTTGTGGTAGTAGCACCCGGTAGTTGGTGCAACACGCCTTAGTGTTATATGGTGCTCGCAGCCTGGCTTTCGGCAGGCAAGAGGTCATGTCGGAGCGAATATTGCTTTGCATTCTCGGCCTCGAAAATCGTTCTTGCACTTTGTGCAGCGTGGCCCAATGTGATCTTCCTCCTTGCAGGCTGCGCCCTACTTTCGAATGCATAGAGCTTGGGAGTACGATGACATATCGCTCCTCTCTCTGATTCTTCTCCCGGGTAGGCGGTCCAAAATGCATTCTCGAATTACAAATTTCGAGTCTCTGCTCGGCCTTTCGAGAGAGGCAGTGATTGATTTAACCTCTCTGTCATCGCTTTGCGCTTCGGGCACACTTTGCTTGTGGTCAGCGATGTACGATAATCTGTCTTCATAAGCGTGATTCTCATTCTCGCTCTGTGTGCTGGGGGTGCCAGCATGGTTGAAGACTTCTGTGTTGCGGTGGTTGGTCGCCGACGACAGAGTATTCATGGCCGACCGTTCAGCGTGCGTGTCCACAGCAGGACATAAGCCGTTGATTTTGTCGACGTGCACTTGAAGCAGTGGTAGCTCGCGCGTCTCGTTGTAAGCCGGTTGTGGTTCTCTTGTGGGGAGTCTGTGGGGTTGTTGCATTGGCACCTGCCGCAGAATGTCGTAGAACCTTGACTAGATGGTGGATGCAGGTCCTGCGAGGAGCCTGTATTCAGCGTAGCGAGATCCTGACGGCGCCGTCCGCTTTCTTGCAGCTCGGCTGCTTTACGAGAAAAAACTTCTGCTGTGGTTTCGAGGGGTTGGGCCGCCAAAATGGCCCCATGTGTAAGATTTAGCAGTCCACCCAGTACGTATTGCCGAGCCGTAGGAGAAGGCCAGGTCAGGCTGCATGCGCCGAGGAGCCTTGTCATAAATGTAGACGACGACATCTTCAGAAGGGCCTTGGCGTCGAGAGCGCATTCGCATAAATCGGTCGTCTTATGACGAAGCGAGGCTCCCGAAAACTGTTAGCAGTGTTTCTGACCACTCACGCCATGAACGGTATGTATGACCGTTGTACCTGTTCCACGCTTCGGCAGCTCCACGAAGCCTTCCCTCGGCATACGAACGTTTGGCACCGTAGGACCAACCGTGTCTGTCGCCCAGTAGTCTGCAATCTTCAGTCATTGCGCAGGATCGTCTTGGAACCCATGAAACTCAGGAAGTGCTAAGTCGCACACAGGAAGCCGCATACCTTGCTGGCTGAGAGGTCGATGATGTCGTGGGGCAGTGATACAGGGCATGGGAAGCGTGGACCGCGTTCCCTGGCCGCAGGGGCACCCAGGACGGCGAGAATTTATGTCCAAAGCAGCGTGGACGGCATGCCTCGGCGGATCGGAGATGAAGATAGTGCAGGCACGGTAGCCATGCCAAGGGAAGCGTTGACGGCGTTCCCTCGCCAGACGGACGAGATGCCGGAGAACAAAAGGCCTCCGCAGCACGGTGCTAAAGGCTGGAGCGCCTTAAGACTGGGCGTTCGTCGACTGCGCCATTGTAGGGTAGAGAAGCAGACAGACAATCGTCCTCCCGCCAGAACGCCTCGTTTACTTTTACCTCTGCTTCGCTCCGCTTCTCCCTTGGCTTTACCGTGCACTTTTTCCTTACAATATATATATATATATATATATATATATATATATATATATATGGAGATAGAGAGAGAGAGATTTAGTCATATCATAAGAAGCCAACAAACAGCGACACCAAGTACAGCATAGGGGAAATTACTCGGAGTTCGTCATTGAATTAAAGCTACAATAAATAAACGGAAATGAAAGTAGTTGAACAAATAACTGGCCACAGGTGGGATGCGAACTCACGTCTTTGCATTACGCGCGCGATGCTTATACCAATTGAGGTACCGCAGCGCCGTTTTCTCATCTGCTTTCTGGGGTGCTCATGCTTATCTACCCAACATCGGTTATCTACCCTACGCATTACATGGCCTGCTCAGATCCATTTTCTGCCTTAATGTCAATTAGAATATCGGCTAACCCCTTTTGCTCTCTGATCCACACCGCTCTCTTCCTGCCTCCTACTGTTACGAGTAACAATTTTCTTTCCGTTGCTTTTTGCGCGGTCCTCATGTTATTTTCGAGCTTCGTTGTTAAGATCCCTGTGTCTGCGCCATATGTTAGCCCCTATACAAGGCAATTATTGTGCACTTTTATTTCCAACGACAGCGGTAAGCTCCCAGTCAGGATATGGTAATGCCTGCGGTAGGCAATCCAACACATTTATATTCTTCTGTAAATTTCCTTCTCATGATCAGCGTCCCCTGTAAGCAATTGACTATGATAAACGTACTCCTGCAGAGTCTGTAGAAGCTGACTTGTAAGCAGTAATTATTGCTTCCTTGCCAGGCTATTCAACATTACCTTCGGCATCTGCATATTCTTCTTCAACGCTACTACTGCACTTTCTCGGTTAAGGTTCTCCATCATTTGCTGCCAATTCAATACAAGCCGTATTCACACCTAAACCTCAAACACTTGCAAATTTATTACACAGGAATCAAGAGAATTAGCAGTTGCAAACACCTCTGAATGAATCTGTTGCAATCGAGAGCTGCTTTCACGAAGTAATAATCTTTAAATAGGGAATCGCAGTCGAGGACGGCAGAAAGCACGGTCATGAAATTACGAAATTTGCAGGTGCAAGTTGGAATCAGCTGGCGCAAGACAACGGTAATCGGAGATCGCAAGGAGAGGTCTTCATCTTGCTGTGAACATAAAAATAGGCTGATGATGAATCTTTAAATACATGAACGCAATATGAATGTTAAAGACATCAACATCATAAAAACATATTCCTGAATTATCTGGGAAGATACTCCGCCGGGAGGTCACAAGGAGAGGTTGGGGTCTACATTTCAGCCTCTCGTGTAAACTAGGAACAGGAATTTTAAGCCAGCGACCTTTATAGCTGTAGGAAGTATGGGATAAGGTTTGCCCTATTATGTAAGTTTGCAACGGATTGCGTTCTGTTGTAAGAGAAGAAGACAAACATAGCGGCAAGGCGTTGTAACCTCTCCACGTTATCGGTGAGGTATTGCTCGTGTGGGTCTCAAGCTTTGTTCGCGTACTCGTGGCTAAGGCGAACGATTGCCAAGTATACATTTAGTTCTACATCAGAGCAGGCAAGCTTCAACATTCTTTGTAACAAGCCGAGCTTTCTTTGCGCAGATCCACAAATGTTCGCTACATGGCGGCTCATTTTAGAGCATGTGTTGTAGTTATTCCAAGTAATTTAATTTCTTTTGTACGTCTTAATCTGTCACCTGTGATTGCACAATGAAAAAGTTAGGACAATTTTTTATTTGATGTAATCATGCAGGCAAGCATTGTAAAAATAATTTGCATATCCCATGAGTTTCAGCAATCCTGAATTATATGCATGAACCAATTTAATAAAATTTGTTGACTGACGCTTTTTACCGATGTAATTAAATGTAATTGATCATACCGGAAATGTTGATTGCCACTCGTTGGAAATTTTTACGCACGGCTGTCGATTCGTTACGTAAGCCTGCATTCGTGGTGCTACGTTTTAACTTAGACCGGTGTCTTAAAGCTTTTGCACATCAATTCCTGGCAAAAGGTTTCAAGAAATCTAAGGCTTTGCCATCTATGTCTTCCTTGCTCTTTATGGCTGCCGCAAAGTATTGAATCGTCCAAAACGGATCAGTGACGGTGAAGAACTGCCTACAGAAACCATGTAATTTGCATAAAAAGGTTTCTTTTTCATGTGATTCTTGTACACATAAAGAATGTGTGCCAACAATATAAAAACAGTGCATGTAATAGATTGAGGCCCGTAAATATTATTATTTATATTTGTCTGCTTCTTTAAAAAGGGGAACTACCCTGGGCACTACCCGGGTCACTAGCCAGTCGCCAGGTAAAATACCGGTGTCAAATAACGGCCAAAAAATCTACTTAAGAACTCTAGAACCAAATCACTTTAGGGCTTCAGCAATTCACTAAGTATATTATCGGTCCCTCATGTTCCTTAGATATTGAGTTTAACAACCGTTGCAGTATATTCCTTTTATATGAAACTTACAAATAATCACCACCCGCCATGGTTGCGTAGTAGCTGGGGCGTCCGCTACTAAGCCCGAGGGCGCGGCATCGAATCCTGGCGGCATTTAGATGAGAGTGAAATGCAAAAAAGGCCGTGCACCATGCATGAAGTGTCCGCTAAAGGACCCCGCGTGGTCAAAAAGTTTCCGGAGTCCTTCTTTATGGTGTGCATCATAATTAAATCGTGGTTTTGGCAAGTAAAGTCATCGAATTTATTTTAAATTCGTCACCACAAGCGTCTTGTTATTACCAAATCTGCGAGCCATTTAGACCAGAGCAGGACAATGAGCGGAAAGAATTATTTAATTCTTTACCATCTCGTTTGGTTTGCTGCAAATGCAATGTTCTACAACGACTGCTGTATAGGTCAATTTGAACCGGTAAAGTACCTCCACAACCTATTGGGACCGGTAGGACGTTGCCGTGGTTTGTGACGGCTATTGCAGCGAGTGCATATGAATCACGTGGACGTCGGCTTTGTGTTGCTTGTGGCACCCGGAATTGTCGATAAGCTGCACTCTTCCCACACACGACTTCGCTGCTGCGATATCTCAGCCACCTTGGACATCGGAATGGCTTGCCCTTGCGTGTACGGTCACTCTCACGCAGAAACCTCGCCCGCACTTTATTGGTGATTCCACAGGCTTCTAGTCTCCTACGAAATCGGTATTATCTCCGAAATTGCATGGCAGCGCCTTGGTTTCGATGTCCTGCAGAAGCGGTTCCCACGGCTCCTATTAATTCAGTTTTTTGTTCTGAAGACACATGTTCGGAACGTCGCGTTTTTTTTTTTTTTTTTTGATAGCAGTACCCCTTAAACTGTTCGCTATACTTCTGTCCGTCCTCTCAAAACTTTAAAGTGTTGAACCCTTCTACAGCATCTTCTGGCGCCAAATGCAGAGCCGACGCAACTTTTTAGCTGCCGGTCTTACTCCGAAAACCCGTGGTGTGAAGGTACAAGTGCAGTCGTTCCCTGAAATTTCCCCCAACTTTCCGCGATGCTGCCGGTGAAGCAGGGTTCCGCGAACGGCTTCATAACTTGTGAACTTTCAAGGGGGCGGTGCTCAGGCAGATGCAGACTGCACCATGTATCGTGATATCGCGCTGCGTTTAGTTGCACGGTCGGATGGATTGAAGCTCATTGAGCAAATAAGATAATTCTGGGGCGCGATTGGAGATGTTTGGAACGTCACAGTTTCTGGAACGTCACAAAGCGGGCATTCCGTAAAATTGGTGATAACGGAAGGGAGAGAGCAGCCAATCGGTAAGCGGTGAAGCCCCTGGAAGTTAACGTGCCGAATTAGTCGTCTGCTTGAGGACAAGATACCACCAAACAAAACGTTTCTGGTCTTCTAATGAATAACATTTTTATATGAAAAAGCAATGTATTTTTTCTTCTAGAGCTTCAACACGCGCTCAAATGGTATTACATATGACGTCTACCGTTCATTGCTATTAGTTTTTCTGCATGGTGGCTAAATGGTGTCGCACACAGCAAAAAAGAAAAAAAGAAAAAAAAGAAAGAAAGAAAGAAAAAAAAATAAAGAAGAAGAAAAGAAAAACGACCGGAACAGTGGCGCGTTTTTCAAGGGGGCACAACAGCATTCCACTGGCTTGGTGGAAGCCGGGGTCGAGTTTGCCGCACCAGCACCGCACTATTCGTTTCGAGAAACACAAATAGCGCCGGAATTCGCTTTCTGCCATCTCTTAAAAAGCATTTCTCACCTCCAACCACTCTGCTTCCTCCTCGAGCGACACCAACACAACAACCACAGCTTCCATTGCAAGAGCTATTTTCGCGAATTAGACTAGGAATTGAATCCGAACGTGCCCTTCTGTAGCCACAGCCGCCATTAGGACCAACTCCAATCCATCAGACGTGCCATGCAAAGCCACAGTCTCGTAGCGAGCGCCTGACCACTCGAACTGCATACCTCTCGTCGCGTTCTGCTCCTAGCAGACGACGTGCTCGGTTTCAAAGTGATTGACAGGATCGTGTCTTAATTTTAACGTCACCAAAAACGTGGCTGCGCCCCGTGGCTGACAACGTCTACAATCGCACGCGGCGAAACTGAACGCGTGCTCCGAACAACGATCTCAGATCGCAGCCCCGTTTATTCATGGGGCGTGCGTGGTGGTAGTACTGTGTACCAGAATAAGATTTAAAGGGACGAGTGGCTGCGGCGGTGCATGCAGGCGCCCGATGATGAAAAATACTGTGGCGGCGCTGCGATCGAAGTGCATTCGTCCGAATCGAGGTTGCACCTTTAGAAACTTCTGGCGATACTGCTCGACGCGGTAGTTCGTACTACTTCGCGGGCTGGTATTTGCAACCGGATCGCTTATGTGGTGCTCCTGAATTTATATGGCGTGTATTTATATCTTAAGAATAAATGCATTACTTTTTTTTTATGCCGCACAGTTATTGCGCGTGCATTGCAGCGGCTTTGTAGGCTTTCATTCTACTCAGTTATTGTAGTTCCCTTCGAGAACAAATATTTTTCCTGGTCATCAAGCAGCATACGCGTATGTGTCTCTCATGTGTATTTTTCCACATATACTTTTCCATCAGTATATAGTTGTGGCGAAACGCAGGCGAAAAAAATAATAAAATTAAGCTTGCTGCTTGCCGCTTTCAACCAATAAAGCAAATCTGTCCCATCGGGTGCCCTGCTGTCAGAATTACGCGAATCATATTGGCCACAGAAAGAAAAATTCGGCAGAGACACTTAAGGCTGCTTACGTGTGGGAACGCGAAAGCATTATACCGTTTGTAGATCTCAGAACGTCATGAACGCGCTCATTTTATACACTCATGACGTGGCGCCACCTCCTCCCTATTGGCTGCACCATCAGAGGCCCAATGACGCAGGCACTAGGCCACACCTTTAGTCAGCCAGATGGCTGCGACGTGAGGCGTGCAATGACTGACGCACTAGGCACACTTTATTAAGCCAGAACCGCGGATCCGCCGTGGCGTCGGGGAAGCGCGTTCGTCTCGCATCCACAACGAAATGTAACAAATTTTGTTTTCAACGCTATTTATTTATTTTGTTTACAGGAACCTCATTGGCAAATTTGGCATAAGTCCTAGCATTTTCTGTCTTGTTTTTTACTCTTCGGGCCGTCGTCTTCGGCAACATGTTTCCGTCACGCCAACGGCGGCATATTCTTGCGTTATTGGGCATATAATGGTTTCTTATTAAAAATCCAGCGCAACATTCCGTGCATGTTTACGCCTTCTTCGCGTAACAAAATGCGGAACAATTGGTACCATGTCCTTTATTGCGGTCGGGCCCCGGGTGCCGAAAACAGATTTATTCAACTATACTATATACTAATATTTGGACCGTAAGCCACGTTCAGGTTTTAGTAGTCCATGCCTTTATATATTGGCGCGACGTCGGAAACTCGAGGGACAAACGAAACGCACTTGTCGGCAGAGGCAAGAACAGACGGTTCTTAATACCACGCACCAGTCGCTGCGTCTTCTTCTTCTTCTTGCTATCTATATGTTTTGCATAAGTGCCGAGATGTCTTGTTACGTCGTCGTCTTTCCCGCACTAGACACGCGGCAATGTATATATATATATACATATATATATAGTAGTAACTGGATTTTTCAAAGGGCCAAGCGTATTTAGACAAATCAGAAGCACAACTTCGTGGTCCATCTTAGGTTTATTTACCCAACTGTTTCGGTCCACCGACCGACACTGTTGGGTAAATAAACGTAAGATAACCGTGAAGTTGTGCTTCTGATTTATATATATATATATATATATATATATATATATATATATTGTAAAGGCGTTTATTAAACGCAAGCGTTAGGGCTGACCGTTCGATCAGTTCAGGGAACCGCGAGCGCGGGCGACGTAGTCCGAGCGATGCGCTGGAGAGACTGACCCACTAGACAGCGCTGGTAAGGATGCCCCACTGCATCGTCCTTCTTCTTCACTACAATTACCCCGGGGACGAAAAAGGGAGCCGTCCGGCGACCTAACAGTTCGTCACAATTAGGGGATCATAATACGGCTTGAGGCGCTCGACGTTGACAATGTCGCGTCCGCGATGGCACATGTCGGAAGATGGTTCAACGGGCTCAATCACATAATTGACGGGTGATGCACGCTCGACGATGCGGTAGGGGCCTTCATACTTAGGCATTAACTTGGAGGACAGACCAGGTGCAGCGGAAGGGACTGAGAGCCACACAAGCGCTCCAGGAAGAAAGGTGGGCGCAGAGGTGGTGTCACCGCGAGTGTTCTTCTGGCGCTCTTGGTCATTGGAGGTAAAAGCCCGGGCGATGTCCCGGCACTCTTCGGCATGTCTCACCGTATCAGAAATGGGCGCACATTCAGATGCGTCGGGCCGGTACGGTAGCATTGTGGCGATGGTGTGCGATGGGTGCCGGCCATACAATAAGAAACATGGCGAAAAGCCGGTAGTGCTCTGCGTAGCGGTATTGTACGCGTAGGTGACGAAGGGCAGAATGGCGTCCCAGTTTGTGTGGTCGGAGGAGACGTACATTGAGAGCATGTCGCCGAGCGTACGGTTGAACCGTTCCGTGAGTCCATTGGTTTGAGGATGGTACGCCGTTGTTGTGCGATGAACAACGTGACACTCTTTGAGAATAGCTTCAACTACTTCGGAGAGGAAGACACGTCCGCGGTCACTGAGCAGCTCCTGGGGTGGCCCATGACGTAGGATGAATCGACGAAGCAGGAAGGAGGCAACGTCACGCGCTGTAGCTGCCGGAAGCGCCGCAGTTTCAGCGTATCGCGTAAGGTGGTCAACCGCCACAATGGCCCAGCGGTTTCCAGCCGATGTCATGGGAAGGGGCCCGTACAAATCTATACCGACGCGCCCAAAGGGCCGGGTGGGGCAAGGTAAAGGTTGCAGCCCAGCTGGAGAGAGGCGAGGTGAAGATTTCCGGCGCTGGCAATCGGGACAAGAGCGTACGAACTTTTGAACGTAGCTGTACATCCCTCGCCAGTAGTACCGCCGTTGAAGCCGCTGGTAAGTCTTGAAAACGCCAGAGTGGGCACACTGGGGATCGGCGTGGAAACCTGCGCATATTTCGGAACGCAGGCTGCGAGACACGACTAACAACCACTGGCGGCCGTCGGAGCTGTAATTCCGCCGGTGAAGAAGGTCTTCGCGAATGGCGAAATGGTGAGCTTGACGGCGCAACGCGCGGGTTGTTGACCTGGTCGATGGATCAGAGAGCCAGCCTATAAGCGACGCAATCCAGGGGTCCTTGCGCTGCTCGGAAGCGATGGAGCGAAGGTCGATGGAAGACACAGTCAACTGAGATATATTGTTGTCAGCCAAGGGAGAGCGCGAGAGGGCATCGGCGTCCGAGTGCTGTCGTCCGCTGCGGTAGAGTACGCGGATGTCGTAGTCTTGCAGGCGAAGTGCCCAACGTGCAAGACGACCGGACGGATCTTTCAATGACGCCAGCCAACATAGTGCGTGGTGGTCCGTGATGACATCAAATGGGCGGCCATACAAATATGGCCGGAACTTAGTAAGAGCCCAGATGATCGCGAGACATCGCGAGCACGTTGCTTAGTTTCGCGGCATCGTCCCATTTATTGACGGCGCTTACTCGCTCGTACGTGGACAGCCAGTCCTCCACGTCGTTGTCGTCTGTGCCGCTGAAAACAGGAGGATCCTTGTGGCGAGGGAGACCAGAGCACACGACGGAGGGTGTAGGAGGCGTTTGCTGGGTCGTCGGCTGAGATTCGTCCTGAGACATGGTTGAAGAGAGGGTACGGGATCGGAGCTCCAGGATTCGTTGGAGCGTAGCACTCTCCACCACTTGTAAAGGCGTTTAATAAACGCAAGCGTTAGGGCTGACCGTTCGATCAGTTCAGGGAACCGCGAGCGCGAGCGACGTAGTCCGAGCGATGCGCTGGAGAGACTGACCCACTAGACAGCGCTGTAAGGATGCCCCACTGCATCGTCCTTCTTCTTCACTACAATATATATATATATATATATATATATATATATATATTGAAAGGGATTGAAATGGGGATTTATTGAAGCGCGGCCGAGGTATCGCAAGTGGCCTTGTATGCACAGTCCTAGCTCTTGGCATCAGCAGCTCGAGCTCGGGTCCCGCGCCGAAGCGATGGCAGTGCCCACAGTGCTGCATGCATATTCCCCACTGCAATATATATATATATATATATATATATATATATATATGTGTAATCATAAGAAGCCAACAAACAATGACACTAAAGACAACATAGGCGAAATGACTTGCACTTACTAATTGAATTTAAAAAATGATAGAGTAATGGAAATGAAAATGGATGAAAAAAAAACTGTCCGCAGGTGTGGAACGGTCCCACGTCTTCGTATTACGCATACGATGCTCTCACCATTGAGCTACCGCGGTGCCGTTTTCCCATCCATTTTCTGGTGTATTTATGTGTATACTGGTCGAGTAAACTCTGGGAGTTTTAGCCAGCGCCACCACTCACAAACCATAGGGCGGATGTGGAACATCCTTTCTGCCGCAGGCGTCACGAGTACGCGACACTTTTTGGGTGAAGGCAACTGGTCCCGCATATGCTGCCTGTAGTCATGAATGTTGCCGGATTCGAACCCTCGATATGTAGTGAACGAGAAGAAAGGACACCAAGGGGCCGATTTTTATTAATAATTTTAATGATTTTATTTAAATCATTTCAATTTTTAATAATAATTTTCATTAATTTATAATTGCTTTAATTCAATTAGTAAGTACAAGTAATTTCTCCTATGTTGTACTTGGTGTCACTGTTTGTTGGCTTCTTATAGCATGATTAATAAAAATCGGGCCCCTCGGTTCCCTTTCTTCTCGTTCATTACATAACGAGGGCTCGAATCCGGCAACATTGATGCCTTCAGGTAGCATATGTGGGTTTATTGACCTGTTGCCTTCACCCAAAAAAGATCACCTACTCGTGACGCCTGCGGCAGAAAGGATGTTGTACATCCGCCGCCATGGTTTGTGGGTGATGGCGCTGGCTAACACTCTCCGGGTTAATTCTAGTTGTAAGGCATAAATAGCCCAAAAAGCGGATGGGAAAACGGCGCCGCGGTAGCTCAATGGTGAGAGCATCGCACGCGTAATGCGAAGACATCGGTTCGTTCCCCACCTGCGGACAGTTGTTTTTTTTCATCCATTTTCATTTTCATGAATTTATAAATTCTTTAATTCAATTAGTAAGTACAAGTAATTTCTCCTGTGTTGTCCTTGGTGTCATTGTTTGTTGGCTTCTTATGGTACATTTATATAGCTGGCGCTGTACCTTAATTAGTGGCTATGGCGTTGCGCTGCTAAGCTCGAGCGCAATCTACGCCGCGGAATTCAATGATGGTGAAATGCAAAATGCTGCTCCTTAATATGCGTCACCTTCGGTGTCAACGGTGTATGCTGCCATCGCTGCAGCATTTTGATACGCAACAATGTTTTGTCACGCTCCCCGCGACTGCGAGCGCCTCCACTGGAATGGGTGTGTGCGGCTACGACCACGCTTTGCGTCTTGCAGCCTTTGCGCCGGTGGTCTTAAATTTTTTTTTTGCAGCACATCTTTTTATCTACATTTCGCCTAGTGGGCAAGGTGCGCGAGTTCTTGCAGCAGCAGCTTGCATGATTAAAGGGAAAATGAGACATCCACCCGATCATAGGAACTGCAACAAGGGAAACCCATACGGGTTCCACGAAAGGAAAGCCTCGCAGTTGAAGAAACATTCGACCAGGACGAATTTTTCTTCAACTGCGAGGCTTACCAGCACAAATCTTTCGCCGACGGCGAGGCTTTTCTTTCGTGGAACCGGTATGGGTTTCCCTTGTAGCAATTGCTACGATTGAGTGGATGTCTAATTTTCCCTGTAATTACTTCTCTCCACCTAGCGGGTTTCCGCGGAACTATTACGTAAAACAGCTCGCATGATGTGTATTGGTCACATATACCACCCTTGGTCCCACAATACAACATGCGCAAAGATTGTTCTGCTTACCCCTTCCGGTTCATTCGGCCTTGGCTGTTGAACGGGCAGAATAACAATAAAGGCTTCCTTTCATGCTGCACGGCGTGAAGTCTTCCTTCCAGCAAGATGGATATGATCGCAGCCACATCTGAAACCAATTCTTCTGAGTAAAACTACACCAAATGGCTTTTGTGATATGCTCAATTGAAACACAAAGGCACAAAGAAATCGCAATGACTGGGCTGAACAGGCGCTTCAGCGTTCACACACCATGCATTCGACAAATACAAATATAGTGCTAGGACTGCACCACGAGGTAGAACCTGCTGTAGACCATCAAAAAATGCGTTCCACCTTTTGCGACTGGGATACTACCACGAAACAAGTGTCACGAAGCACTTCGGGAAGTCAGCGTTCGCGACTTGAACGATGAAGCAGCGAGAGGTAGCACAGCCGATCGAGCACCGAAACAAGGTTTATCTCTCGTCGTCGTTCTCGCTCTCATAGCCACATCCCCACTGCTCCTTATTTCACAGTATAGTTATCTCCCCCGCGGAAAAGGAAGCCGTCCGGTTGACCAAGGGGTAGCACAACACAGGCGGATCATAGTACGGCTTGAGACGCTGGACATGCACAATGTCGTGTCGTCAGCGGCGATGATCCAAAGATAGCTCGAGGGGTTCGACGATATAGTTGACTGGAGACGTTTGGCTGATCACGCGGTGTGGGCCCTGGTACTTCGACGCGAGTTCTGGTGACAGTCCAGGGGTAGGCGCTGGAACCAAAAGCCACACTAACGAGCCAGGAGCATAGGATGCAGGACCATGGGAAGTTTCTCGATGGTGGTTCTGGCGTTGCTGGTCTCCCAACGTAAATATACGGGATAGCTTGCGACATTCTTCTGCGTGTGCTGCAGCTTCAGACAAGGTAGTGGTTTCTGTGTTGTCAGGGCGGTACAGAAGGATAGTGTCCGTTGTGGAAAAAGGTTCGCGTCCGTAGAGGAGAAAGAAGGGCGAAAATCCCGTGGTAGTCTGCGTGGCGGTATTATAAGCGTAGTTCAGAAATGGTAGAACATGGTCCCATTTGCTTTGGTCCGATGCAACGTACATGGCCAGCATGTCACCAAGAGTTCGATTAAATCGCTCGGTCATGCCATTAGTCTGCGGATGGTATGCAGTAGTGGTGCGATGAATGGTGCGGCATTCTTTGAGAAGAGCCTCTACGACGTCGGAGAGGAAGACACGGCCTCTGTCACTGAGTAATTCCCTGGGAGCTCCATGGCGAAGGATGATGTGGCGCAGGAGAAACCAGGCGACGTCACGTGCAGAAGCGCTGGACAAAGGGGAAGTTTCCGAATAGCGCGTAAGATGGTCGATGGCCACGATTACCCAGCGGTTGCCGTCTGATGTGGTAGACAGAGGTCCATAAATGTCGATACCTACTCGATCAAAAGCACGTGCTGGGCAAGGCAAAGGCTGCAATGGAGCGGTTGAACGACGAGGGGGATCTTTGCGGCGTTGGCAAACGAGACAGGAGCGGACATAATGACGGATGAATCGATACATCCGTCTACAGTAGTAACAAAGGCGTAGACGCGCGTATGTCATTAGTACACCTGCATATGCGCACTGGAGATCGTCGTGGAACGCTGCACAAATATCCGAACGTAGATGCCGAGGGATGACAAGCAACCATTTGCGGCCGTCCGGGAGGTAGTTACGACGGTACAAGAGCCCGTCCCGAAAGGAGAAGTGATGTGCTTAGCGATGTAACGCGCGATTGGTAGTGGTTGTCGATGGGGTGGACAAGAAACTGAGCATTGACAAAATCCAAGGGTGTTTCTTCTGCTCCAGAAGGATATCTGTGGCAGCAAATGAAGACTCGGACAATGGCGCCTTCGGGGAGGTAACCTCGTCTGTTAGTGGCGAACGAGACAAGACATCCGCATCCGAGTGTTTTCGACCAGAACGGTACAGCACTCGAATGTAGTACTCCTGCAGTCGAAGCGCCCATCGAGCAAGACGACCGGATGGTTTTTTTCAGGACGACAGCAAGCACAGCGAATGGTGATCAGTAATCACGTCAAATGGGCGGCCATAGAGATGCGGAAGGAATTTGTTTATGGCCCAAATTATAGCCAGGCACTCTTTTTCAGTTACAGAATAGTTCAATTCAGGTTTAGTGAGAGCACGACTGGCGAAGGCGGCGACGTACTCATCGAAGCCAGCCTTTCTCTGAGCGAGAACGGCACCAAGGCCGACGCCACTGGCATCCGTGTGGATTTCTGTTGGAGCGTTTGGGTCGAAATGGCGCAGGATTGGGGGAGACGTCAAGAGACGACGCAGCTTCGTAAATGCGGCATCGCAATCCGGTGACCAGGTCGAAAGGTTGTGGTCACCACCAAGAATCTGCGTTAAAGGTGCTATTATGGTGGCTAAATTGCGGATGAAACGGCGGAAGTACGACGCTTACCCAATGAAGCTGCGCAGGTCTTTCAAGGTCTTTGGTCGTGGAAACTGGGCAACAACTTGTAGTTTCGCCGTATCAGGGAGTACACCTGCTTTCGACACGACACGGCCGAGGATTACCACCTGTCGGGCGGCGAAGCGACACTTCTTCAAGTTAAGCCGGACACCAGCATCAGCGACGCATTTGAGGACGCGTTCAAGTCGAAGTAAGTGAGAAGGAAAGTCCGGTGAAATAATAACGATATCGTCCAGATAACACAGTCATATCTGCCATTAGAGGACGCGCAAGATGTTGTCCATCATTCTTTCAAATGTGGCAGGCGCGTTACACAGGCCAAATGGCATCACGGTGAATTCAAATAAACCGTCAGTGTGATGAAGGCCGTTTTTGGACGGTCTCACTCAGGCACTGGCACTTGCCAGTACCCGCATAGTAAGCCTAAAGATGAGACGAATTCGGCGCCCTGGAGGCATTCTAGCGCGTCGTCAATGCGGGGTAGTGGATAAACGTCCTTTCTGGTGATCTTATTGAGGCGCCGGTAGTCCACGCAGAAGCGAAATGTGCCATCTTTCTTTTTGAGAAGCACTACAGGAGGAGCCCATAGACCGTGCGAAGGTTGTATGACACGGCGTTGGAGCATGTCTCCAACGTGCTCAGCGATGACGCTACGCTCTGTGGCGGATACACGATACGGCCTCTGGCGTAAAGGCACATGGTTGCCGGTGTCGATGCGATGCACAACAGTGGAAGAACGGTAGAAGCGAGATGGTTGTAGGTCGAATGACGTGCGAAAGCGGTCAAGGAGATTGACAATCTGGGCGTGCTGACTTGGAGTGAGGTTGGGATCAATACATCGAGAAAATGTTGGGTCACACAGCAGTGTCGGAGGAGATACTTGAAGGGCCATAGCGTCAACCTGAAGAGAAGGTGGGTCGTCAGGCACATCATAAAGGAAGCATGGCTCGATTGCATCAGCGTAACCAAGACACTCATCCTGGAGCAGGCTAGCAGGGCAAGGAAATAGGTTCGATACATAAAGTACGCTGGAACCTTGTCGAATGGCAAGAAGGGCAAAAGGAAGCAAGAAGGGATGACGGCGAGCAACAAGTTTAGACGGCGTGAAAAGAACAGTAGGGTCGGAAAACCTAACGCAGGAAACGGGTACAAGTGCGGCAGAGTATGGAGGAATCTCGGTGTCGGCGGTGACGAACACATGACCGGAAGCGTCATCAGTATCTTCAAAAACGTTGGTGCCGAATGGCGACAGAGCGAGTTCAGCACGGGCACTATCTACAACGGCATGACGAGATGAGAGAAAGTCCCATCCTAAAATCATCGCATGGAAGCGGCGGGCAGAATAGCGAACTCAACACGGTATAAAGTGCCGCTTATAACAACACGCACGGTACACTTCCCTAAGGGTTCAATCGGCGCAGCGCTTGCGGTGCGTAATGAAACGGCAGAATATGGCGTCACGACTTTTCTTAGTTGAAGACGAAACTGGTTCGAAATCACTGATATTGCTGCTCCCATGTCTACAAGCGCATGAACGGCAATGTCTTCTGCATAAACTTCAAAGTCGTTCGCAGGAAATAAATTAGGGCTTGAGAAGTTCGTTGAGATCGCAGTTCTGGCCTCCGGAACTGCGTTTTTTAGTTTTCCTCTCGGATAGCTTCAGGGCGACGGACAAGCGGCGACGGACAAGCGCCGACAGAGAACGCCGACGGGGTGACGGAGACCTACGGGTATTGAAGGTGCGGGAAGCAGGAGGTGAGGCTTCGAAGTTCTGAGTGGCAGGAGCGGAACGGAACGGAGAGTCGAAACCATTGCTTGGTGCCCTCGGAGAATCCGAAGGATATATCATCCGCGCCGGCAGCAAAACCGCGCTACATGCCCTGGCAGGCCGCACGAATAACAGATAGGGCGGTTGTCATGGGTGCGCCATGGATTGACAACAGCAGGCTGGGACTGATGGAGATATTGGCGAGGTGGGCGCGCGGGCTGCTGTGGCGGCCAGTAGCTGCTTGTAGGTGCAAATGTTGCAGCTACTTGTGGACGTGAAGGAAATTCGCTGGTAGGTCTGGATTGAATAGCTGCAGACGGAGACCTTGGATTCGCGACAACGGCAGCGTACGTAAATGGAACAGGCGGAGGAGGCGGTTGATGAGCAAGTGGGACGGCGTTAGCGACTTCGTCTTGTATCACCTGACGGAGATCTGGAGACAAGCGCGACTCTGACACTTGACTGGCTGGCAGAAGAGAGAGTTGGCGTGCCACTTCTCGTACAAATGGCTTGATTTGGTCGAGGAGTGCTGAGCTAGAAGGGTAGCACTGACACCGTCACTAAGAGCTGAAAGCGCGACGTCCGGAGCGGAAGCGCGGCGCGTAGAAAGCCGTTGTTTGCGTATCTCTTCATGCACGCGGGTTCGAATGCCTCCTCGGCAAGATAGCTCTGGCAAAGCGTTGTGAGGTCGTTGACCGTCTATGGATTCGTCATCGTCTATGCCTTTCAATAAGTTCTTGATTTTGTCCTCTTTGGTCATATCTGGGTTGATACTCCGGCAAATGTCAACTACATCTTCAATGTAGCAGGTAATGTTTTCGCCCTTTTGTTGGGCACGACAGCGAAGCTGTTGTTCAGCCCGAAGTTTGCGCACAGCAGGGCGACCGCATACTTCTTGAAGTTTCGTTCGGAATTCTGTCCAAGTAGAAAAATCAGCCTCATGGTTGCGGAACCAAAGATGGGCGACCCCAGAAAGGTAGAATGGTACGTAACCAAGCTTGTCAGCGTCATTCCATTTGTTGTGGGTACTCACTCGGTCGCACGATGACAGCCACTCCTCTACGTCATGATCGTCAGTGCCATTGAATATGGGAGGATCCCGTTGGCGTGGCGCACCAGGACAGACGACCGGAGGCGGTGCCTGGGGCGGATTGGGAGGACTAGTCTCCTCAGGCATGGGACCTGTGACAGGGATCGTCCGGCTTCGGAGTTCCAGTTTTTCAAAAGGCCCAGCATCTTCCACCAAATGTCACGAAGTACTTGGGGAAGTCAGCGTTCGCGACTAGAACGATAAAGCAGCGAGAGGTAGCACAGCCGATCGAGCACCGAAACAAGGTTTATCTCTCGTCGTTGTTCTCGCTCTCATAGCCACATCCCCACTGCTCCTTATTTCACAGTACACTGTTTAGAGCACATGTTTAGAACACATGTTCAGAACACATGCCGGCCGTACACGCTCAAGCCGTACACGTAGTAGCCAGCAGACGACGCGAGAGCCCTACTATTCGCGGTTCAGCCAGTGTCCACCAGGCGGACACTCCGCTCAATCACGAGGCCAATAGTTTGATCTCGCGACGAATACTGTCACGAAGTACTTTCACGAATAAGGTCACGAATACTGTCACAGCATGTAATGCCAGGCGTGGCTTTTCTCCTGCCGATGTGGGCCAATGCCAATTGTGGCGGTATGTGACATGGCGTCTTAAAGCGATATTTGCCAGTAGGTGAGAACGCACGCAAATGTTTACTTCTTATACGCAATGCTATCACATTTATAAACTGTTGCTAAGCAACCCGAAACTCACGAGGTGTTTCAGAGCGCCAGCCTGCATGACGGAAAGAACGGTGGTTTGTTATTTTCGCCTGCCTTAATTCCAAACAGATAGAGCATCAGGCAGTTCTGGTGGGTGACCTTGCTTAAAACTCCGCCACACGTATTTTTTTGTTCAGCGGTATACGTGTTAAACGCGTTTTGATGTCAGCGCAACTAATATTCCAATATCATACTCTCTCGGTGAGAAACCTAGTAGCAACATCAACCCACGCCAAACCCATGGAGGTAGGAAAAGAAAGCGCCCGTTTAAAACGTGTGCGTATTGAATGTCTACCCAACGAGAAACCTGTCCCTCACGTAAGACGAATGCATTGGCTCGTACCTCCGTAAGCAAGCAAAACATGCTCATGCCCCCGCGTGGTTGAGGCTACAAGCACTCGGCAAAGTGAAGCGTAGAGTGCATATATCCATTGAAATCACCCATAGAACACACAGAACAGCATACGTTTCAATAAAGAACAAGCTCGGAACAAGCAACTGAACCACCAATAAAGCATGGCATACCCCCACTCAACGTGTTGGGCTGCTGAGCATGAGGTCGCGGGATTGAATCCAGGTCACGGTGGCCGTATTCCGATGGGGGCGAAATGCGAAAGCATCCGTGCACCTAGATGTAGGCGCACGTTAAAGAAGCCCAGGTGGTCGAAATTATAACGGAGTCCCACACTACGGCGTGCCTCAATCAAATCGTGGTTTTGGCACGTAAAACCACATAATTTAATTTTATATACCCCCCCCCCCTCAACAGTTGCAGGGGTGGTTTTGCGACAGCTTTGCAGGAAAAGCACTTTCGCAGGTTCATAACGACCGATAAGGGTTGATACGCGTTGGATCGAGTCCTATAATGGTGAGAACAACCGACGAGGGTTCCTAAGGGTCGGATATAGTCCTATAAAGCTTTGCGACAAAGGAAATTGTGTAGTTATCAATGACGAGATTTCTACTTTCTCTGACTGGTTCTTGCTTGATGTTTCACAACGCAGTGTTGAAACTAGTGTCTCTTTAAACATAAGCTACATGACCTAATCAAAGCCCACATCCCTACCATAACCATCACAGAACGATCTCATTCCCCGTGGTTTAACACAACATTAAGAAGGCTTAAGAATAAAAAGAAACGTCTATTTCGGCACCCAAAACTGGTGGACACAGCACGTGCTTGGGAGGCCTATCGCGTCACCGGAAAGCTCTTCCTCTCACTCACTGCTGATACTGAACAATCATTTTTTACTTCAGCTTTACCTGGTATGATACGAAGTAACCCCAAAGAAGTTCTGAAATTCTATGAAACCCACCCCCTCTGATACCGTATCGTCACCTCACAAGCGAGGTCGTCAAAATCCTGCGCCGGACGTTGCGCATGTACATAATATCGCTTTCTGTACGGTATTGACCTGCGAGCCACCGGACACATTGCTTCCCCTGCCCCTATCAGATCATCCTTTGATGCCAGAAATTACCTTCGACGCTTCTGGCATTTCTAAAATAATTGGCTCTCTAAAACTGACGTCATCCGCTGGGGTTGATGGCATACATTCAAAAATATGAAAAAAAAATTGCCCGCCTATCCACCCTGTGAAGGTGGTTGTAAAGCGAACCTTTTTACGCCACCCTCACGGTGACTGCGGCGCACTTGATATTTCACACACTACAACATGACTTTAACCACGGCCTTTATTATTATTTACTTCACAACAATGTTCACTACTGCTTTATGATCGGTATGATATACACTACTAGACTACCCCATAGTGGGGTAGTCTAGAAAATGAACCGAAGCAGTTACTAGGCTGGAAGGGTTTCGAATGACGTCAACCCTCTTTCAAGCAGCTGCATAAGCTTTGCAACAGCTGCAATCTAATCTTACGGACCGCGCCGAGCCTGTTTCCGTTGTTTGCCCGCAGCCCTTATCATCCATCATGTTGGCTCATCACTTTGAAGCTTGTTTTTGTGGTTTTTCTTGCGAAAACGAGTGCTTAGTTGTACGCTGAATGCCTGAATTCAAGTAAGCTATACTGCTATACCTGCAATTGTTAGCGGTTCGTCGGGATCGTTTTTTGATTACAACGACGGACACGACAGAACCCTTGGCTTGTAGAGGTACAAAGCTTCGCTTTAAAAGTACTAAGCATGTTACAAGCGTTATTTTGTCGTACATATTTCAGCAGTCCCTCTCCTCTGGCCTAGTCAAATTGGATTAGAAAGTGGGCAAGGTCATTCCAGCTCCGAAAAAAAGGCAACGCATCATCACCTAAAGATTACCGTCCAATATCTCTGACAAGTGTTTGTTCCAAACTGATGGAAGACGTTGGTTGTTTTGAAATTGTAAATTTTCTCCTTTCAGTAAATTACTTTCTCCCTTACCAGCACGGTTTCCAAAGTGGTCTCTCGATACTAAATATTAACCCCTATATATTTGATTGGATACGTAGCTTTATAACTAACCGACAACAATTTGACTATGCTAATGGTCACTCTTCCGCCCTTTCGCCCGTAGAATTTGGCGTTCCACAAGGAACTTTACTTGGCCCCTTGCTTTTCCTTGTGTGCATTAACGACCTACCGACTAACATTTCATCGCAGATACGCTAATTTGCTGATTGTTGCGTTCTCTATCAGCAAATTAATAATAATGACGATGTAATCTCGAAACTGAAGTTTTTCTCATCGAAACTTGTTGCAAGAAATGGTTAATGAGCTTGAATACTAATAAGCCATCCTTTTGATCTTTCCACCGCAGGCCCTCCTATCCCGTCCGCGAAGACGTAATCAATGGTTCCATTATTTCCTCAGTGCTTAAAAATACCTTGCTATCAGTCTTCGCTCCGATATGTCATACTTCACACACACTAACTAACGATGCTAAGCGCATGCTTGGCTCCTTGCGTCGTAACCTCCGTCTTGCTCCCCGGTGTCAAACATCTAGCATAGTGTACTTTCATCAGAACAAAAGTCGAATACGCATGTGCTATATGGGACCCATATCAAAGGAACCATATTAACATCTTAGAAGGAATCCCAAATCACGCAGCGAGGTTTATTTTCTCTGGTTATTTCTTTCCTTCCACTACTACAGAATTAAGTCACGGGCTGACCTACCTAACCTTCGCCCAAAAACTGCCCGTCTATCGCTATTCCGCAAGTTCTTCGATGCTGTCCTCGGACCTCCTACATTTCCCCGACTAACGGCCGTTCCAACCGCACCAACCACAAAAGGACGTGTATCCTCCTCCAGTTGGAACCACCTCTTATCTATCTTCATTTTTCGTCCGTACCTCCAGAGACTGCAATGACCTTGCCGCTTGAACTGTTCTTCATGAGAACCCTCTTCACTTCGAAAGCCTCATCGAAGAACCAACTTTTGCTAAACAAAATGTACGCGCCCATCCCTCACGTAAAACTCCTTCGGGGGCCTTTGAGGTATCGGAAATAAATAAATAAGTATGTAAGGTTGATAACGACCGATAGTGCTTATGCTAATAGGATCAAGTTTGATAAGATTAATAATGACACCGCGCCACGCGGATATGAGAAAGTGGCATAATGCTTACGCACACTTATTCAACTCCAGTTGAGTTTCTGCGCAAAATTTTGAAAAATATTTGCACGAGCAATCATGAAAAGAGCTGGAAGGGAGGATGAGAGACCAGGTGAGGAGGTATGTGGTTATCCTTAGTTTAATCGGGGATCCCATAAACACCGAGATTATATCGCCATTTTGCAACCACTTGACGGCTATGCTCTTTATTTATATGTGGTGGGTCTTCTAAGCCATACCAGGAAATGACGCTGTGTCGTCGCTGGCAGCCATGAGCGCTTGTGAGGGTGTACAAATCTTGCTCACAAGTGTGGAAACCCTCGCGAAACTAGTGCGCGTACTATTAGTTACTTTTTTAATCATATAAGATGGGTGAGTACCCTTATGAAGTTTGAAAAGTAGATATTGTCGATGGTAGCCAGAACTTCAAGTGCTACCGAAGTAACCACGTAGAATAAAACTGAATGCTAGAAGAACTTCCATTTGTGTTGTGCACTATACCACTCATCTACGTTTTCCAGACGTCTAATACTGTTAAGTGAATTTCATCTTCCACAGTTCAAAAATATTGCGACTGACTATAGCTCTAGTTATTACAAACAAATATGTTGTTAAAGTTTTGCTTGTTTTGATTATGTGAGTGTTCTTTCTTTACGCACATATCCAAACTCGGGATCGGGCAAATGGTGAGATAACTGCATTTGTGTGTATAAATTCAACGCTAGTAGGAAAGCCTTCATTTCGGCATTTGCAAACTTATGCGGTACAATGATTTAGTTGCACTCGTATTTGTTGCGGCATATTCTGCATTTAAATGTTCTTCCAGAAAAAAAAAACTTGCGATGGCTACATAAGAGAGATGAATTTCCATAGCTAGAAAATAAATAATTGATAGTCAAGGATCAAGAGACATTCACCTTAACAGACGGATCAAGGCATACATATTTTAGCTATGCGTTTCATCGGCACAGTGTAAACCATATTGAAGTAGGGAGATTTCCTTTTTCAGAAAGCTGCCCATATTGAAAATGCAATCGCAAGGTGGCAGCTCCAATATTTTTCAGCACTGGATACAACGTTTATTAAATATAATTCCGACACAGATTGCTGATCTCAAAGTTCCTCACCTCACCATGGCATTGAAGTGCAGCGCATATATGTTTGAGCTCCCGTGTTTGTTTGGCAACGCTGTTAGGACTGTGGCAACATAACATCGGCTGATTAAATACGAGGGTGACTTACAGTGCAGCCGGTGTTTGACGGGTAACCATTTCACCTGACGGCTGACCGGCAGGTTAACACGAAGTACTAAAGGCGCACAGTATTAGAAAAATGTGTGTAGTAGGTATAGTAGGCTTTTCTCGTTTGTAATACATTCACACTGAAGAAAGATAATGTTTGTCTGGAGCGGAAAATTATGAAGATAAGTATCTCCGGTCATTTTGGATCCATGGAGAAAGTTTCATATCGCGAAGTTTGGAAAAGCACAGCAGGAAACACATAGCATTGTTGTTTTAATGCCTGTGACAGTCAGAAGCTAAGTACAGACATACTTGCTTACAAATTGTGTACTGCATGGTGTGTTTTGTAGTTAAGGCTACCTTATACCACAAATAGAACCATGCAGTTTTGTCGATGCTTTTTGCAGGTTGCTTACGCTAACAGGTTTCGTACAAAGACATTTCCGCTTTAGTTACATTTATCCGGTACATTTTATGTGGCGTTTAGTACACATTATCATCTGAAAATTTTGCTTCTTTTTGCGAAGTAAGACAATATGAAAGCAGAGCAATAGTTTTAAGGTTGAAAGAGCCTTTCAGTAGGCGTGGCAGCTCGACATAGAATAATACTATAGCGCACGTTGAAAGGACGTGCACAAAACTATCGGCTACGATTCATATCATCGTATTTCGAAACGGGAATGACGTCGCTTTTTCGACACATCTGCGATGGGGGACCAAAGTATGCAGTGGACTTTAACATTATTTCTCCTTGTCTTTTAACCATTTAGGAGAAGCCTCGACAGAATAGAATTGTAAGTATTCAATTCTCATATCATAACAATTCATGCCAGAAGGCATGTATAACAATTAGGCGGGCAAAAGAGTGTTGGTTACTTTAAACTTGCTGTCTGGCAAATTTTTTCTTTAGCGATCTACACATGATTTACACACTGCACATGAAATATTTTTTTATTGCACGAACCATCTAAACAATATTCTGCTTTGGTTTTTTCACAAATGTCTATACAAAAGAATGCCACAGGTCATTTCTACAATGAAATGAGCTCACTGTATTCACAGGGACCTCGTTATAAAATTGCAATATTTGGCACTAACAAAACAATGAAATTTCTTGATAACTAAAGCAGTAAGTACCTTCAATAAAATGAACTTCAACATTGCAGCATAAACTTTGTGGCTTATACTGCATTTACTAAAGAATCTGAAACATTCAAAGAGGGATCAAGACATATCCACGTGAGGGAAATAGATTTGCTAGGAGTGGATCCATAAATTTCCGCACAAAATGAATTCACAAGAAGCTGGGCGTTACCTGAAACTGGACAACAAAAGAAAGGATGTTTGGTAGACTAGATAGAACACATTCGCGCTGGATTGACAGCCGCTATGAGAGATGCATGTACAATTTCTCGACAACGGGGTTGCCTTGGGTACTAGCTTCTTGCATACAGCAGTTTGAACATCTGTCCTAGAGCACTGCACGGGTCGATTTTTTCAGCCCGGGCCCGGCCCGGGCCCGGTTTTACGTTGGCGGCCCGCCCGAGCCCGATCAAAACTTTTATGGCAAGACCCGGGCCCCGCCCGGGCCCGCAAATAATCTACGTTACCCGCCCGGCCCGGCCCGCCACCCCTTTACCTTAGGCCCGAGCCCGGCCCGAGCCCGACTCGAAACCGGCCCGAACCCGGCCCCAGACCGAAAAATAATGTTTTTCAGAGTTGAGACGCCCGATAATAACTAGCTGCACGTTACATGCACACCACCAGAAAGCCCGAGCCTGGCCCGGGCCCGGGTCAAAAAGCACACGCCGTGCCCGAGCCCGGCCCGAGCCCATGAAAAAACTGTTCTGCCCGGCCCGGCCCGGCCTGTGGGCCTGGCCGGGCTCGGGCTTTCGGGTAAGCCCGAGCCCGTGCTGTGCTCTAATCTGTCCTATGTTTTGCAATGAAATGTAATTTGGTAACATCAGTATAAGAATGAACTCACTGGTCCTAAAAGCACAAGTTTCACGTTCGCTTCATCATTCAACTTATGGGCTCATGCCACATCGCAAGCATCTACTATAATTTGTTAGCTTTCCTTGAAAAACAGCTTATATCTAATTTTGTAGCCTTCGTGCAAGGAATAACTCAATAACTGCATCTATCTCGAGAAATTACCTAGTTAGGCAGGGTTCTAGCTTAATATACACTATACCAACATGTCGCAGTACAAAGAAAATTTGTCCACCAATGCTGTTCTGTAGAACCTAATGATATGGCTTCTATGTGAACATTACAATATCAATGAAGGTCTGACTATTAGAAGGGTCTCACTATATTGTTAGTTGACAGGGACGTATAATAGCTGTCTATAAGCCTTAATAACGAACATATTCAAGTGAAAATTCTGAAATAGCGCCGACATAGCCTCACATCGTAATACCCACGGTAGGGAATGATGTCGAAAGATGTTTAAAACTTAGTACCGATTTTTTGAGTGAGACTTTAGAGAGCTGTAGTTTACTCATCAAAACCTTTGTGCCGTTCTGCCATTTTATTCAGGATTCTTTATTCATGAAAATGTTAGCTAGTTAACGCATTTACTCCATCTAATACATTTTTTTCAATATCGTGCGCTTTCATATAAAATTTTTGAATCACATATTGAAATAAAAAAATTAAGTATTCCGATTTTCTTACTATGACAAGGCCTTGGCACAACATCTCTATGAGAGAGATGCACGATAGTTGATTGTTTAAATGATGTGGTTGTTCTGGACACACATACATACAAGCAAGAATCCAGGGGAGCCTTCTCTTACATCTCTTCCACTTGATTGAATTATTGCTTAGAAAAATGTTGATTACGTTATCGTTCAGCTGCAAAACCCACCTTATGTGGTGCACTGACGACAAGTTTCATGCAACGTCAGCGGCAGAGGTTGGCTCCAATTTTTGACACAAGTCTCCAGTCGCAGCTGCGCCTCTATGGGAGACGCCTCTTTTGCCTCTAACATGGGATGTTTTCAGCATGTGGGTTATTTTTAGCCAGAGGACCACCTGCGACTCAGCTCTAACAGCCTGCGAATATATAGAGCAATTGGAAAAAGTGTGTTAGTATGCAACCAAGGTGCGTTGGAAAGTTCCAATAACGCGTCAAATATAAAAATGAAAGAGCTGACTAAGCTACTCACTTTTCCCAGGATTCTGTTGTGCAGTCTCTATCTATACACATTAGGTTACACTACTACTTACATAAAAGCCCTTCTTTGGGGTTCACGTTAATCACTGTTACTTTTTCAATTGACTCCTTCCAAAAAAATCAAGTATATTTTACTCGAACAAGAAAGACAAGCCTTGCAAAGGCGGCATGACCTATGAGTTGTGATAATGGTTTATGCACAAAAAAGTATGCTGTCAAATATGCAGAAGCTAACCCAGCAAGAAAGTCTAGAGAACAGAGAACACAAATCTAGGAAGAAAGCGCACATCAATATCGATTGCAACATTGCCTTGCGGCCTCGTTGGGCTTGTATTGAACCTTATTGCGCTACTTTAAGCCTCCCCTTTCAAGATCCCCTAACAAACCTTTGACGAACCTTTGCAGCCTGTACTTCAAGATTTCGAAGACCTGCAACGGCAGTGAAGTGCCTGGTCAGCCATACCTCTTTCACCTGGCATTGGCTGAAGGGGACGAGATCCCACTGGAAATGAAGGCCGCCTTCTTCGATGACACGTGCCAACCGCCAGGACCCGCTGGGGGTTCTTCAGTTTACCTTCGCGAGTACGAAGGTAACACAATGTTTTTCTTGCCGTAACTCACGCTGACATATCCTTCAGTGTACCAAATTTCACTGCAATACAGCTAAAGCTTCGATAAGAATATTTGTTGACATCTTGATAAATCTAAAAATTACAATCGACACCTCCCTTACAAAATGATCCATTTTTATAATGAAATTGTGATTTGTATCTTATACAGCCCTTCAAGAAAATCGTCATATTACTTTGTGGCATGAGTTATTTTAGTGATTGCGCTCATCAATGGTTAGAACACGGGGTCTTCGTTACTGGAGCCTCCTATGATAGGTGAAGCAGCGCTCTCGATAGAACTCTCTCACTCTGTCAGTCTACCAGACATACTGCTTGCCACTGGGAAAAATATATATGGTACACGTTGGCTTCCCTGCCAGTCAAAAACCATGTAATGTGCCGTTTCCTGCGGGAGTGTGTCTTATCGTGTAGTCGATTACTAACCAATTGTTTTAAATTTGGATGGGGCCGAAAAAAAACGGCTTTAACGTTGACGCGTTCCGCCAGCCTTTTCAAGTTGTGCGAGATGCGCAAGTACAGCACAACAGTTTCTTTATTTTCAGATCATCGGTGAGCCTGAGAATGCTCACTTTTTCACATGGTCGATACCACATGATCAAACCTTCTGCGACCGACACCTGAACGTGAGGGCGGTAGCCTGCTTCCAAAATGCGGAAAGGCTGACTGTAACAACTATCCATTTTGAAGTGACCCCATAATTTAAGATCGTTTTCGAGATACAGACCACCGATGCTTTTTTGACCAGCTCAGATGCGTTGAGCTAAGCGGCAAAAGCTGATTATTTCCTCCCGGCTTATAACGCCAACAGGTTCGGTCAGCATGAAATGCAACAGTGCAGCATTCTCTTTTCAGTGGGTAATTTGTTGGTTAGTAACAATGGCTCTATACACTGCCGAAGCAGGCTTCATAAAATAATTAAAAAGCGTTCGGAGGCAATTCTGCCACCGGTAAAAATGATCAAATATTATTCAACATATCTAAAGATCATGTAAACATCTGCATCAGTTACGCGCCTAGATGTGAAGCTTAGGTTTTAGCTGTCAAGCTGAGCTAAAAGAAGTCGCTCAGAACTGGAAGAATATAGGACCCTCTACAGGGTCGTTGTTTTTGAATAAATTGCTTTCCACCCCATACGATGTTGATCAACTTAAGATAAAAAGAATAAGACTTCTGAAAGATCTCTTGCCAACCCAGCACATGCACATTTCAAGCCAACACCGCCGAAATATTTGGTTCTCTTGGTTATGCCCGCATTTGGTCTTGTGGTAAAAGAGTTATTTATATAGGTGGCTAATAAGATAAATAATCTATACATAACTTTGTCGCAGAGGGGGCTCACAACCGTCGGATCACCTTTAATTAAAAAAGGTTGTCATTTGCGAATGATTAAGCTTTTCTTGTAAGAACAGAGCCACCGCTTTTAGTCAAGTGCCAATACCTGAAACGATTACATTGAAATGAAAATTGTGGTTTGTGTGTTTGCACTGAAGAAAATTTGAGTATAATCTCTTTTGTTCTTACCGATTTGAGCCACAACATTTGAAAGATCGAGTTCTTCCTTACCATCTGAGATATTGAGTGGTGTATTAAAAATTGCGAGGAAGCTTAGGTTACTGCTGTTGATCGATGCAATTGCAACTAAGGTAGAAACTGGAATAATACCAAGACCATGTCAAAAATAAAGGTTTGTATCTATTCATCACTACAACCGATAAATAATAGAAAACCGCATTTAATCATGCCAAACATTAGGGTGCATAAATATTGAAAGTTTCTTCACAACATTATAGGCGGGATATATTTCTACATCTGTCGATAAAGTTTGCAAACCACATGCACCCACTGCTCTCTGGCGGCGTTGAGATTGCTGGCAGTGACCTAGTTTGAATGGTGAATCCTACCATTTGCCTCGAGGTCCTTACTTTTTCGCGCCAAGTGGAGGCGTCGACAGCAACGCCTATCACACGGCAACAGGCCAAAGCTCAGTCCGAAACAAAATTAAAAAAAAGAAAGAAGGAAAGAAACAGGCGTCTACTTTTAGGGCAAGGTGCATGTTTATTGCTTTGACTTACTGAGATGATTCAAATAAATGCGGGTTTTAAAGTTTACGGAACGTTGATTTAATGCGTCCCTGTATACACAGTTTTTCAGATTGCATTCGTGGGCACAGACGGCTATTATACTCAAGTCGACATCGGACCGTAAGTTTCAAAATCTTTCCCTTTTAAAGTTATGTTTGCATTGCTTCTCAGCAGGGGAAATATTCTCGCACAGGTGTTTGGATTTGTTTATAAGCTCGTATGTTACTTCCGCTGCCAACTCTTAAAGTTTGTTTTAATTGGAAGTCTATACACAGCGAAAGGAAAGACAAGCCCAAAATGACAGACTTAGGTAAGCTGATTTGTGATAGCTCCACCAATTGCACGATATGCAATTTCATTGCTTCATAATGATTTGCGCTAATAATGAAGACACTACCCGTTTTATCTACTATTGATTAGCGACTTTTTTCGTCGAAGCCTTTCTGTTGAAACTGCTGAGATTGTTCCATTTGTTATACTATTGCCATTGCGAATTTTTTTATAGTTGCGAATACATAAAAATTAATTGCGCACTCTCATTCGGTGTAGGAAAGAGGCAACGACTCTAATCAGAGAGAAACACTTTAGCGGGGGAACTTGCGCGGTCGAAGAAATTCACTAACACGAAGGCGACAATAGACGACCACCGGAGTAGCTGTAAAAAGTGAGACGTGAAGAGGCACTGAACCGGCAACCATTATACATTACGAAAACTTTTGTTACCGATTTCGCATAGCACCTTCGCATCTTACCGTTCACTCACGTGTTGCAGCACTGAAGTGGCGGTATATCTCGGGGGTGGGTCGGTTCAACAGTGCCATCCCGCTGGATTCATTAGTGGTTCAGATTAGAGTTAGAAAAACTGAGAAATAATAAGGCCATTTGTGCGTCCCTCGAGTGAGCTGTGTTCTGTACATGGACGCATTGTACAAGTCCACGAGAAGTCCGCCAGGTGGCATTCGTGGCGCTCGGTTGCGTGGGAACTGCAGAATGGGTTCAGGCCAGGCAGACGCTTACAGGATAATATGTTTGTACTAACTCAGTGCATAGAGATTTCAGTAGCTCAGAATATACCTTTATCGATAGCATTTCTAGATATTAAAGGAGCATATCACAATGTAGACGGGGAATTGTTATGGCATTTTCTTAAGCACGAAGGCAGAGATGACGATTTTGTGGAGCTGCTGAGGGGGATATATAGAGACAACCAAGTACAAGTTGTATGGGAAGGTCGAAAAGGTAATGAAATGGTGCGAATTCGCCAATGATTGAAGCAAGGATGTCCTCCGGCTCCATTGTTGCTCACACCTTATGTTAAGAGTATAGAAAGACGACTAGAAAACAGCGAATTAGGGTTTGATTTACCCTACATGCATAATGAACAAATAGTGCAACAGAAAGTCCCTGCACTGATGTACGCAGACGACATTGTGCTACTAGCGAACAATAAAAAACGGGCAAGTTTGCACTCGGTCGTACAAAGCTTAGGCACAGCGAAACTGCCGATCCTCAAGTCTTACTGGCTGCTACTGCTAGGTATTAACTTGGTTGCTGCTAGGTCTTAACTTGGTTTAACTTAACTACGCATGTAGGAAGGTATTCTCGAGCAATAATTATCGGAGGTACCTTCCCTTTCGCGACATTTTGCGTGACTAGCACTGGATGAGTCGGCGCCTGCGAGCGACAGCGTTCCTGGCATGCCACAAACGTAGGCTGTCTAAGGTTGTCACAATGCCAAGAGAGCTGTTGCTTGCCAACGCCGAACGCGTTCGCGACATTTCGCGTGACTAGCGCTGGACGCGTCGGCGCCTACGAGCGACAGGAGAGACGCCGCTTGCCTCCGGAGGGTACGGACGCGCTCCACATAGGCTCCGTTATTTTCCACTCTTCGTGGCGGATAATCGACTGGGAATGGCCTGAAGTCTACCAGAATCGGTCTTTGAAGGTGCCCGGCACCGGTCTGCTCCGTTTTTGGATCATTTCCGTCCAGATTTTCCTATCTTTCGTCGATTTTTCTCCGACGCCGGGCTGGCCCGGGCCGCCGGGCCTAACGAACGCCGCCGGCTGCTCATCGCCCCGTCTCACCTCCGGGTACGTGTCGCAAGATGCCGTACCACGTCGAGCTTTCGCCCCATGAATTTGAGGATGACCCACGCTGGTCCCGAGCCATTCGGGCCCGCAACAAGATCTACCCCGCGCTGAAGCAAGCGCCGGCGAGTGACACGTCAGCGCTACCCGGATCCCCGGCAGGTCCAGGCAAGCCTGCCGCCCCGCCGCAAGGCAAGTCTGCTTCGCCGAAGTTGAAGAAACACCCTGCTCTACCCCGGCTACCGGCCACGGACTTCAAGATTGTTTTCCGACCGCGCGGGGGCCTCGATCTTCGACCCATCAACGGAAGTGCTCTCCTCCCGATCCTCTGCGCTGGAGCAGAGATTTACTACAATCAAGCGAAGAGCCAAGACAAGCTCCGGATTAACCCACACAACAACTCTCTCACTGTTAGTATTCAATTCAATTCAATTTTATTCACAACACACATACAAAGTTGTGTTGAAGGCTCCCCTGGCAAAAAAGCTGTAAGCATACAGCTTGACGGAGGCCAGGGGGGCCAATAATCGGCAGCAGTGTCAGTGAATTAGTAATAGCAGTAAATGGCAATACATGAAGACGCATCAAAAACCCTATACCAATACTATAAGCAACAGTCACAACAATAAATACCTATACACTATAAGCAAATACATACAAGACATGCAAATACATGCACTACATACTAGATGCACTAATAAAACATGCAAGTAATACTCGTATATAAGACGAGATAAATACATTGTATCAATAAAATTCATCAAATACAAACATATTGCGCAATCGCCCTCGTGAAAACCCAACATCTTTATTTACACGCTTTTCAAGTTTATTCAGTAGCACTGGTACATTATGAGTTACAGATTGCAAAAGATAATTGGTTCTAGGGCACGGTACCAACCACCTTTCGCGTTCCCTTGTCAAAAGAATACTGGAACGTTCTACAGGATTAGACACGCTATTTAGAAATTCAGCAGTTTTTGTTTCTGCAAAATGAAGCTGATGCAAAAGACGGTAGCTGTATGAGTGCTCGATATTAACTATCTTGTTTCTCTGAAATAGTTCTTTTGTTGGGTGAAAATAGTCGACAAGGCTTGCACAGCGAATGGCCTTCTTTTCTAAAAGCAAGAGCCTATTAATATTACTTTTTGTTGTTGTGCCCCATATTAATAAACAGTAGTTTAAATGCGATCGAAATAGTGAATGATAAAGTTGGAAGAGGATTCGAGAGGGGAACATGTGTCGACACCTGAACAACACGCCAATAGCTGAGGACAGCTTTTTTATAAGCATGTCGATGTGTGAATTCCACTGCAAATGGTTCGAAAATGTTACGCCTAACACCTTGTGTTCTGCCACTACTTCAATAGGATGGGGCCCCATGGTCAAGTTTATGGTAGCAACGGCTTTGTTTTTGGCAGTGAAAATGATGCCCTTAGATTTTTTAGCGTTGATGTGAAGGTAGTTACTAAGCGACCAGTCATGTAATTTTGAGAGGACAGAATTCGTGCGCAGTACTAAGTGGATGTCGTTATCAGCAGTAACAAAAAGACTAGTGTCATCCGCGTATAAAATAAATTTAGTCTCATTGTCAATTTTATTTAGATCATTAACATATACGTTAAATAAAAAGGGGCCTAGGATGCTGCCCTGAGGAACTCCAGTCGGTAAATTCTTAGGTGTTGATACAAAACCGTTAATCGCCACGCTCTGTTGCCGATTAGTGAGATAAGAATGCAAGAGGGAGTGCGTCACTCCACGGATGCCGTATTGTTGTAGTTTAGTTAACAGTATACCATGATGGAGTGAGTCAAAAGCTTTACTGTAGTCTATGAAAATGCCAAGTGTTAATTGACCCTTTTCGATGCCCTGTAGAATTATTTCCTTTTGCACTAGAAGCGCAGACTCAGTGGACCTACCTTTTGTAAAGCCATGCTGGCAGCCGGACAAGATGTTGTGCTTAGAAAAAAAGCCACTTAGTCGCGATAAAATTATTTTTTCAAGGCCCTTCGAGAAAACAGGCAACACAGATATCGGCCGATAGTTAGAAATGTCATTTCTGTCGCCACCTTTATGTATCACCGATACACGTGCTTCCTTCATCTTGGAAGGAAAGATACCCGATTCAATAGCAAGATTGAAAATATGTGCCAAGTATGGACAAACAAGATCGAGCACGTGTTTCACTGGCCTAATCTGTAGACAGTCTATGTCGATAGCCTTGCTATTCCTCAGAGATTTAAACGTTTGGTATACTTCCGAGCAATCTGTTGGTTGAAAAAACGCTGTGTCGAGAATATTTGTATCAAGCAAGTAAGAGGAATTGATTGAAGGTGCATGTTTTAGTGGCAATGAGGCATAATGTGCGCTGAAGTGCTCCGATAAAGCAGTGCCGGAGAGTGTTTTCCCGTTTAGTGTAATTTCGTTTAGATTATTTTGCCGTGAATGCATTCCCAGTACGTTATTTATAATCGCCCACACACGATCAGGTGTGCGTGCGCTTTGGAAAAGGTGTTCGTAATATTCCTTTTTCGCTTTCTTTAAATCCTTAGTCAGCCGATTGCGGAGCTTCTTAAAAGCCGTCAGAATTGATAGATCACGCTTTTTTAGAAAACGGCTGTGCAGTTTATTTTTCTGTTTAATCAGACACATCAGATCACGGTTAATCCATGGCTTCCGTAATCGTTTATGTGGTGCAAACAATTTCATAGGAAAGCAGTGTATGTATATTTTACAAAATGCCTTCAAAAACTCATTGTACGCGCTTTCTGCGTCTGTTTTCATTAGTACAGTACTCCAGTCGTTATCTCGTACTTTGGTTCTAAACAGATCCAATGCCGATTGAGTTATTGTTTGGTGAAATATTCTGGGCATATGCGTATGCTTGTTAGCAACAGAAGAGTTTAAATCTGCCATGAATATGGGGCAGTGGTCACTGATGTCGCAGTTAATTGTGCCAGCAGCTGTTACAATTGTGTCAGCATTGGTAACAAAGAGATCTAGAACAGATGAACTGGTCGCTGACACTCGTGTGGGCGTTGTAATGACATTGCGAAAGCCCAGCGCAGTCAGTCTATTTAGCAGTTCCACAGCATTGTTGTTTTCTGGGCAAATGTTAACGTTAAAGTCCCCACCAAGAATCAATCGGTACCTTTGATAGGAAGCATGCTCCATAAGGCAGTCAATAAAATCTAAAAAGTTTACCACATTTCCAGCAGGAGGGCGATAACAAACGGTAAATATGGTGTCATTGCAGCGCAGACTGAGTGCTTCATAATCTGGTGTTAATACTGTGAAATCATTAACGATGGCACAGATGTTCACATTCAGAAAATAAATAGCTACTCCCCCACCTCGTCGGTTAGTTCGATTTAACGAATAGTGGGTGTATCCATCTAGATCAGGAAGGCTGTTAAGTGTAATACACCACGTCTCGGTTACCATGATTGCGTTGAAATTAAACGAGAAATTGCTAAGCAGCAGGGAAAAGTCGTCATACTTGTTAGCGAGGGAGCGTGCATTCAAGTGCAGTACTGTTCCAACATTTTGGTTGGTTTGGTTGCATACTTTTATATTGTTAGCTTCTACATATTCCTGATAGAGCATTTCGTCTTAAAGTTAGTTACCAGCAGCTATTATTAGCTTATCTCTAAGCGATTGCCGCAAGGTCATCCTCACACAAAATAGCAATGGCCTCAGTACCGTCAGACCTTCGTGCGAAGATTCTGCCGTTCCGCGTCCAAACAAACAGCCACTTATGCTGACGTTTTCTGCTGATGGCTGCGGACAGCAGTCGTTTCAGGCCTGCGCACAAATGCTCATTGACGAAAATTGGTTTTGCATCAGCAGGCCCGCTAGCGCTGCTTGCCGTGCGAGCACTGTCAGCTTCGCCGACCACCTCTATCCTGTTTATGCATCCATTCGTGATGCGTTGCTTTTTAGCCTTCGCAAGAAATGTGTCCCTTTTTAGTCTATTTTTAAACTGAACTACTATGTTGCTCTGGCCTTCCTTACGTGTTGGCACACGGTGGCAAGCCTCTATATCATCACGGCATACGGGTTCACTCACCACATCTCCAACTTTCGTCAAAATTTCCGCAACGTCCTCACCGTCCCTTTGTACCACGCCCTTAATTTCAACGTTACATCTACGCGAGTACTGATCGACCTGGGTTAACGTGCTCTGAATTTCCTTGATGCGATTCTCGCTGTCACCGCATTGTTTTCTAAGCCTCTCGTTTTGCTGCCTCAAGCTTTTGTTATCAGCGCGAATACTCTCCACCTCCCGCTTGAGCTTTTCGAATTCTTCGTTGATAAAAGCTATTGCATCCTTCACCTCACGTACTTCTGTACGAAGGTCCCGATTTTCGCTACGATAGTCTCTCTGAGCAGTCTTTGCCATCCTATCACAACAAGAACTGTGCAACGAATGAAAAAACAACTCTCAGCAACACCGCTCGGCAGCAGCAACAGCGCTATGAGAACGTCAAGACAAAAGCAAAAAAAGGTCCCACCAACCGACCTGCACGAGAAAGCAAGCAGACGCTTAAGCTGATGCCTCCCAGCGCTGTCACTGCTGCCGAAATGAGGGTCGTCCGTCGATGACCGCCCTTTTATCCTTTTCCCACGATGACGTCACGCTGTCGCCTGACGCAGTTCCTGGTGCGCAGTACAGTCCTCTCAGACAGCCACCGCCGACGATGTTGTAGAGGAGGACGAGTGCGCAGCCACACTCCGGCACACACCACGGGCAGGGCAGACGAAGACGGATCCAAGCGGCCAACTGACCAACTGCACGAGAAAGCAAGCAGACGCTTAAGCTGATGCCTCCCAGCGCTGTCACTGCTGCCGAAATGAGGGTCGTCCGTCGATGACCGCCCTTTTATCCTTTTCCCACGATGACGTCACGCTGTCGCGTGACGCAGTTCCTGGTGCGCAGTACAGTCCTCTCAGACAGCCACCGCCGACGATGTTGTAGAGGAGGACGAGTGCGCAGCCACACTCCGGCACACACCACGGGCAGGGCAGACGAAGACGGATCCAAGCGGCCAACTGACCAACTGCACGAGAAAGCAAGCAGACGCTTAAGCTGATGCCTCCCAGCGCTGTCACTGCTGCCGAAAAAAGCTGTCACTGCTGCCGGTATGCCCTCCGAACCCCGAATGAAGCGATACGTTCAGCTCCAAGGCCTACAACTCAACGGCCAACAGTACCCGATGAAGGCGTATGTCGCTGCCCCCGACAACGCAATCAAGGGAATCCTGTACAACGCCGTGTACAACCAGTCTCAAGAGAGATATTCGAAGACCTAGTGGCTCTTAACCCAAGCCGCACCTTCACCAGTGCCGACGCACGCCAGCTCGGTCGCACCAAGTCCATCTTGGTGACTTTCATCAACACCACTGAAGTCCCACGGCAGCTGAACTTCTACGGCGCCGTCTATTCCTGCCACCCATTCAAGGCTAAAGTTGAGGCCTGCTTCAACTGTCGCAAGCCAGGACATCGTGCCGACGTCTGCCCAAAAGAGCGCACCGGTCTTTGTCCACGCTGCGGCATAGCCCATCCAGTAAACCCAACGCCGGACTGCACACCCAAGTGCATACTTTGCGGTGGAGCGCACTTCACGGGGACCAGGCGCTGCAAGGTCCGCTTCGACCGCTCCGGCAACTCAAGCAACACCACTGCCAAATCCACCACCCGGACAACAACACCAGCGAGTCCATCCCCTGTGTCTCCACCCGAGAGTTCCAGAAACTCAAGAAGTCACCACCGATCCCCTTCAAGGTCCAGAAGCCGTTCGAGAAGAAGTTCCCGACAAGGCCACCATCGAAGCCGTTCGGTGTCGTTCCCGCCACTCCCAGGGCAAAAAGACCAGAACATCGACAAACAGGTGAGCTGGCCTCCGCAACTTTCTTCGCTCGAGAAAGAAAACGCGGAGCTCAGAGCACAGTAAGCTCACCAAAGCCGCGAAATTTCCGAACTAAAACAGCAATTACAGGCCCTTTTAAGGCGAGATCACTCCCCGGTAATGTTGCCGCCAGTGGTGCAGCCCCGGACACGTCCCGACGTTCCTAGATCCTCATCCGCCTCACCCTCGCGCGCCTCGTCACGCACACGCAGTCCTGCTGCCAAAAGAAAATCCAATACTGAGAATGAACTGGCGCCTCAGCCGGTTGCCGAGCAGCTCGCACTCGTAACGACGTCACTACAGACGCTCGAACGTGCTCTTCACTCTCTCCGCTCAGACACAGCTAGCTAGATGACTAATATATCCACCCGCTTTGAAGCCATTGAAAAGCGCCAATGCGCACAAGAAGCTTCATACTCTCAATTACAAACCCAAGTAAACGAGCTTTTCTCCAGAGGTCGCATTCAGCGCCCCACGCCCTCCGATCCCTCCGTAATCGCTCAACATGGCTGCGAAACATCACAGCATTAGAGTATGGCAGTGGAATTGCAGGGGTTTCCGTGCTAAATGGGACAACCTGCAACTCCACCCAAAAGCCCTCCAGCCCCCCTCATTGAGGCTATGCGCAAAGCCCGTGTCCTCAGTTCAGGCAGTCCCCTTCTGGTTGTGGGTGACTTCAACGCAAACCACATCAGTTGGGGCTACCGCAAAAACTGTCGTAAAGGCACAGCCGTTTGGACTTTTGTCTAAAATGAAGGCTTCTCACTCCTCAATGACATTTCCTTCCCCACCCGCATTGGATCTAGCGTCCAACACAACACCAGCCCCGACCTCACACTCTCGAAACACATCAGAGATGGTCGCTGGACCAACACCATATATTCCCTCGGAAGCGATCACTACATCCTGTGCACCGAGTTCAGTATCTCCTCTCTCGCACCGCCGAAGCGACGTGCAGTCCGCGTGGTCGACTGGGATAAGTTTCGCCGACTCCGGCAGACGGCCCCGGACACAATCGCGGATCTCGACACTTGGGCAACCTCGCTAACGCAACATGTAGAACAAGCAAGATCCACCATTCCCGAGCTGGAAGAAGTAGCGGCAGCGGATAGCCGACTCCTTCACATGTGGGAAGCCCATCCAGCCTTCAAAAGCGCTGGCTAGCTCAAAAACACAACCGATACCTGAAACGGCGCATAGCCCGCCTCGTTGCTGAGATTGAGGCCCATGCCAGCAATCTTGCTCACCAGCAATGGGGGCAGGTGTGTGACCGCATGAGCGGCAATCTTGGTCTCAAAGACACCTGGTCCTTCCTGCATTTTCTCTTAGATCCAGGTCACACAAAGGCCACTCAGCGCAAGAACGTTAACCGCATACTACACCAGCTACCTTTGGAGCACGACGCCCTCCTTCAGGCTCTCAAAGACCAATACCTTACCAGCAGCACGCCCATCCCCTTACCCTCCTACACCGGTGCTCCTAACCCGGCCGTGGATGAGGAAATCTCCATATCCGAGGTCCGAGCGGCAATGCACCGTCTTCGAACAACATAGGCTCCGGGAGCTGACCGAATTACAAACAAAATGCTCCGCAACCTAGATGACCTATCAATCAAACCAATTAAGGACCTTATCAACCAATGCTGGCGTCATGGCACACTCCCAGCCCAGTGGACACACGCCCGCATCACTTTCATTCCCAAACCAGGCAAACTTTTCGAAATCAAGAACCTCAGACCTATCTCCCTCACCTCATGCTTAGGCAAGCTCTTCGAACACGTCGTCCTTGGTAGACTCCAGAACCATATGGACGACAACAACCTTTTCCCCGACACCATGATCGGCTTTCGCCCGCACCTCTCCACCCAAGACGTAACGCTACAACTTTCAGAAGATGTCCTACACCCCCGACACGCTAAACGCACTCGTGCCATCCTAGCTCTTCACCTAACCAAAGCCTTTGACAATATACACCATGCGGCCATCCTGGAAGCGCTCTCCTCACTCCAGGTCGGCAAACGCACACATCAGTACATTGCGGCCTTTCTTCGCCACCGCACAGCTGAGATAACCTTCGGATCTTTCCTCACCTACATTCCCCCTAGGCAGCCGAGGCACCCCCCAAGGATCAGTCCTTTCTCCTACACTTTTCAACATCACCCTAATCCCCATGACACGCGCCCTGGCCTCCATTCCCACTCTCTCGCACTCTTTCTACGCGGACGACATCACGTACACTGTGGACCACCACAGACAGTGTTGGCGCTATGGAAGAGACACTGCAGGCAGGAGCTGACATAGTGGCAGCCTGTGCAGCCCAAGTCGGATTAGCCTGTTCCCCCACCAAATCTGAACTCCTCGTCCTCCGCCCCCTCATGGGACGACTGGATATCGGACCTCCACCCACATTGACAGTGACCATTGACGGCACTCCCATTCCCGAGGTTGAGAAGGTTCTCATCCTTGGTATCCTCCTTCAAAACAATGGCAAGAACACTGCCACTATTTCCAAACTCACGGCCACCATTCACAAGACGATACGACTCATCCGCCGCATAGCTAACCGACACCGAGGCATGCGCGAACACGATCTCAGACGGCTAGTACAAGCCTTCGTTCTATGTAAGGTAGTGTACTCATTGCCCTACCTTTTTCTCTCCCGGGTAGAAGATAAAGTCAACACCCTTATTCGACAGGCTTAGAAAGCGGCCCTCAACCTACCCCGATACACATCAAACGAAAGTCTCCTCCACATGGGGGTCCAGAACACCCTCGCAGAACTTAATGAAGCTCACCGCTCGGCCCAACTCGAGCGGCTCTCTTCCACCGCTGCTGGCCGACGCATTTTGACCCGCATTGGCCTCAACGCCCCTGGATACTGCCTCTCACAGAACACTCTTCCACTCCACATCCACCGTCTACTCACGGTACATCCCCTCCCCAAAAACTGCACCCGGAGCACCACACGGCTCGCGGAGCGGCCCGTGCGGAGGCTCTTCACAAGCATTACGGCACGCGAACAGATACCGTCTATGTCTACGCCGCCTCTTACCCCTCATCCCCAGCCTTCACATTAAGCGTCGTTTCCAACTCCCTGATCCCGCAGGTCACTGGCTCGGTCTTCACCACCTCCTCTAGGGAGGCCGAGGAGGCAGCTATTGCCCTGGCTATCTCCTCCACCTCTGCCACGCACATCTTTAGTGATTGCAAGACCGCGGTCCGCAACTTCACCCGCGGACGCATATCGGGCGCGGCTTCACGACTTCTAGCTCGGATCCCCCCCCTTATGAGGCCGATCCAAATTGTATGGGTCCCTGCTCACGCGGGTCACCCCGGAAACGAGGCCACCCATTCTCTAGCTCGAGGATTCGTCAGCCGAGCAGGGCAGGCCACCAACTGCGGAGACGCTCGCGAGCGCAAGGTCTCATATCATGAAATTTCCCTTCATTACAGAGAGGAAAGACTTCGGTACCCACCACCGCACAAATCTCTCACCAAACTGCAGCAGGTGACGTGGCGCCAGCTACAATCCCGCATTTTCCTCTCCCCCGCCCATCTAGCACTAATACACCCGGGACTTTTCTCGCCTGAGTGCACACTCTGCGGTGCGCCTAAAGCGGATTTCCACCACATTCTATACTTATGCTCTGAGCTCCGACCACCTGCCGATTGGCAACTCACTGACCTCGAGCGATGGGAGGCTGCGGTGTCCAGCTCTGATCCGGCTATGCAAAAACAGCTAACGGATTGGGCTTTAGTCGTCGCTGAGAAGCACCAACTCCCAGCCACTGCACGCAGCCAAGAGCCAACCCATTCCTAAGGTGTAACCGCATAAGGCTCAAACGACTCAATAAAGTTTTCACCACCACCACCACCACCACCACCACGAGCGACAGCGTTCCTGGCATGCCACAAACGCAGGCAGGCTAACCAAGGTTGGAACAGTGCCAAGAACGCTGTTGCTTGCTGACGCCGAACGCGTTGGAGGCTAGCCGTTCGATATCAATCGGCCAGCTTTTTTTTCTCCTGGCTCAGTGCGCCACGTACTATGTTGACGCCGCCAACTACGACCGCACGAACACCAAGGCAGTAACCACAGTTGTGGACAACAAGCTCCAAGAACTGACCTGCGCCTCCATACGATGCCACAACATCACCGAAGGCGAAGAAACAGCCCTTGCGCTTGCTCTTGCCCACGGCTACAGAGACGATCGTTCACAGTTCTGACGGATTGCCAAGCGGCTTGCCGCAAATACCAACAAGGGCGCATCAGCCAGCCTGCCCTCGGTATCATCGTAAGCACGACAGACACTGGCGAGCATCTGAGTACACACACCCACCCAATTCAGTATCAAATAACATGGACCCCGGGTCACACGGGGCTGGAGGGAAAGCAGGCGGCGGATAGGGTAGCTCGAGGGTACACGAGCCGAACACCCTGCACCTGGTCCCCTGAGGAACCCGTTCGCGTCCCGTGTCACTACTCGGCAATTGTAAACCACTATAGAAGACTTAGGAGAACCTATTCCCCACCACACTGGACACTAAATAAAGAGGAATCGGTCAGTTGGAGACAGATCTAAAGCGGCACGTATCCCGATTTGCACATCCTGAGTAAAATACATCCTGTCGCATACCCTCCTCGCTGCCCATGGTGCTCAGCTAGAGCCACCTTATTTCATATCACGTGGGCATGTCAGCCTATCACTCCCCCCCCCCCCCCCCATAAAACGCCCCAGGGATGGGAAGAGCTGCTGGCCAGCGAGACGATCGGCTGAGTCTGATTGACCGGGCCCGCAGAGCGGCAGCCTCAAGCGGAGTCCTGGACTGAGGGCCCCCACCGCTAGCCAAGAACCTCCGATCAGCCGTACTTTCTCCGCATAAATTTTAGGGTTTTCACCACCACCACCACGGAGAGAAGAGAGGCGGGGGCCGGGAAAGAAGGGACCTGGCAAGGAGGAGGCCGCGTGCGCAAGCATGCGGGCTCCTTCTTCTCCTCTTGGTTGCCATGGATACGGCGCGGCAGTTTCTTGATACGGACCACGAACCACAAATTACGGTTGGCTTAACTTAAACAGCTTCGCTGTTAAAAGATTTACAGACACTTGCGAATATCTGTGGCAAAGCAGTGACAAATCGAGGCCTTAAGTTTAGCACAGAGAAATCAGGAATTATGGTCTTTATTGAAGAGAAGAGTAATTACGTGGTGTCAATTCAACAGCAAGTCATACCCATAGTCAGGCAATATAAGTACCTCGGCGTACACGTAAACGAAGCAAACAATTACTCAAGCAACCAGCAAGATAATCTGAAAATAAAGGCGAAGCGGAATGCAGCAATAATGAAAGCACTGTGGGGCCACAATAAGCATGCTGTGGTGCGTGGAATCTGGAAAGGAGTAATGGTGCCAGCGCTAACGTTCGCAAATGCCATTCTATGCTAAAAATCGGATATCTTGTCGGGGTTGGAAGTTAACCGCTGATCAGTAGGCCGGTTGGCTTTGGAAGCCCACGGTAAAACCACAAATGAGGCAGTGCCGAGAAGTTTGAGGAGTTTGAAGTCAGAGAAGCGCAGAGCAAAATTAGTTGCGATGAAAGGCTCAGGAACATGGATGAAAATAAATAGGCGGCTAAAGTGCACAAGTATCTGTACCTGAAAAGTGTCCACACGAAATGGAGGAAGATGTCAGAGAAGTTGGCAACCAAGTACAGGATTATCGAGACTGTAAATTAACAGCCAGGAGTAATCAGAAAGAAAGTGAGAGAAATAGAGACAGTGAATTGGATGCAAATAATGGAAACAAAAAGGACCATGAGGATTTATAAAAATGAGAAGAAAGCAATTAGAAGGGAAAATCTGTACCATAACACAAAGGGCAGTGCCTTGCTATTTGAGGCTCGAGGCGGTTGCCTATAAGAACCAAAATATGCCAGAGCAAATATTCAGAACTAGATGAGGCATGTGTAAGCTGCAGTAAAGATACGGAGACCACTCAGCACATCCTAATAGAATACAAAGGGATTCAACTGTAATAGAATACAAAGAGATTCAACTGTAATAGAATACAAAGAGATTCAATTCGTACTATTTTCAATGCTCCAGCAGATTCTCATACTGCACCTCTCTTCAAACAACTTAAATTACTCACGCTGCACTCTCTGTTAGACTTTAGACTGTCGTTAGCCTATCGAAAAGACCTGAAACAAAATCAGTCATACATTTCGTCTTTAACGCAGTTAATTAGAAATAGAACAGAATACAGCACACGGTCACCTGAACACTGTCATGTACCACGTCCTCGCACTAATTATGCTTTTCAAATGTTACATCATCGCTTACCACGCTTGTTAAAAACACTCATGCGCTATAACATTGATGTCATTTCTTGTCCTGTTTCGCGTTTGTATGAGTTTTTCGGTGGTATTTGATCATGATCAATTTTTTTCACCGTTTTTGTTTGCTCACGTATAAAACTGCCATTTTCTGTTTGCAGTGTTTTTTTTATATTGATTTTTTATGGCATAAGTTTAAGCCAACATTGCATTGTATTCAAATGTATTTTTGTTGTCAGTTATGAATTAGCGCCTGTGCCTGCTGCTGCTGCCCTCAGACTCGGTTTTAAGGCCCGTCAAGTTGCTGTGCGCAACGTTTTCCTTAAAGCCCCATAAATTGTACATTTATGGAAATAAAGGCAAATCAAACCAGCGAGAGCAGTAGGTAGCGTAGAACTTCGAGAAGCGCTTGGGTTTAAATTGGAGGGAAACATCAACCGATCAGCCGTAGAGATAAGCAAGCGACGATTAGAGTACTGGTGGAAAGAAAAAGCAGGCAAAAATTAAAAATTAAATTATGGGGTTTTACGTGCCAAAACCAGTTCTGATTATGAGGCACGCCGTAGTGGGGGACTCCGGAAATTTGGACCACCTGGGGTTCTTTAACGTGCACCTAAATCTAAGTACACGGGTGTTTTCGCATTTCGCCCCCATCGAAATGCGGCCGCCGTGGCCAAAAAAAAAGAAATTGATACGACCTTATCTCTTAATATCATGTAATGTACAAGGTTCATTTTAAAAAAAAGATTAATGAGAGGTGCACAAAAATGCTAGATAAAGAACATGTATAGTACACCTGATTAAATCAAGCAGGCTAGGTGACTATATGTCACCGCTCCGTTTCGAAGTGTATGCCATTAAATAATAATAATGATAATAATAATCATCATCATCCATAGAACGTGCACTTATAAAGCGAGGTACAATAAGGAAGAAGAAGCATGTACTTGCTGCGGAAAGCTAGGGAAACGATGCAGCATGTCCTATTAGAATGTGAAGATATCTGCCCAGCGTTAGATTTAGCGACCTCTGGCCTCCTTGACGCCCTTGGGTTCAGCGAGAGCAGGGGGAAAGTAAGCATGTCCACAAAAGAGATTAGTAGGAGGCGATTGGAAGATTGGTGGAAGAAAAGTAACGAAACGATAAACAACATGCAAAAACAAAATTCTCAGTCGGGCTTGTGAAAATTTGGTGTGGGGATTTGCTCGTGTTTTTTCTAATGACAGGTCGTCGCAGACATTAGGCAATATAATACCAGGGGCTTGGTAGCGCAACCCACTGCCCCGCTCCAAAGGGGACGCTCCCAGCAGCCATCCGGGAGGCATACTGATATGCTGTTTTTTTCCGCATGGAAAACGTCATACACGTGTACTGCACCCTAACACCGGCCATCGCGGAGAACAAAATGGTTAGAACGCTTCATGACGGTGCACGGCAGGTTTCTGCGCTAACAGCACAAGTTCGACGGCACCTGCCTGTGCAAATCCACTGCTTCAGCAGTAACCACCGGCGCTCGGAAGGGCGTTGCGTATTGCAACGTTGAACATTCGAGGGATAGGCTCGACAGCCAAGTCAAAAGGTCTGTGTTGACAATGATCTCGACATAGTTACCATAAAGGAGACAAAGGTAGAGAGGAGAGCCATGTGAAAAGAGATCGTATTGTGGAGCCATTACGTTCCCTTTTCTATGCTTATCTGTCGCACTAGATCGGATCGGCGGGGGGTCGCTGTCTCATCATTAGGGAATCGCTATAGGTGTGGTCGGGCAAGCAGTTGGTGGGGACCCCACCGGTTGTTTCGTGTTTTCTGATTTCGCGGACGGAAGTAAACTTTGGCGGATAATTTTACAGCGGAGCTGTTTGAACCTCGCTATTAATTGACCCTTTTCGCGGAGCAGTTTGTTTTAGAGAAACGAGATGGCGCTCACGGTGGCGCGCCATACCTCTCCTCAGCGACCGCGCACGAATACGAAACCATTACCGCTTCTACCTTGCTTCTGTGCGATCAGCTGTCCGAAAAGCAAATTAGTTTTCGCTAACACACTGTGCTCCAATCATGCTAGATTGAATCATGTGGATTGAAGACGTGTTTGGCAGCAGAGGCGGCAGACAGTGCACCCACTGACGTTCTACTTGTCTCACAGGTAATACCAGGCCAGCTGCGGCGATCGCGCACATCATTGATCAAGGGGCTGCAAAGCTCAAGCACAGTTGAACTGCCACCGCTATCACCCGCCATCGCCCAGACCGAGGGTATTATCTACACCTACGTGGACACTACTAGGCCGTTTCTGCGCCTGCGTGGATCCTACTACAGCTATAAATGAGTGCTGAGCCCGTCTCACGGCCATTTTGGCAGCAGAGGCGGCAGACAGTGCACACACTCACGTTCTACTTGTCTCACAGGCAATACCAGGCCAGCTGCGGCGATCGCGCACATCATCGATCAAGGGGCTGCAAAGCTCAAGCACAGTTGAACTGACAGTGCTATCACCCGCCATCGCCCAGACCGAGGGTATTATCTACAACTACGTGGACACTAATAGGCCGTTTCTGCGCCAGCGTGGATCCTTCTACAGATATAAAGGAGTGCAGAGCCCGTCTCACGGCCATTTTGGCAGCAGAGGCGGCAGACAGTGCACCCACTGACGTTCTGCTTGTCTCACAGGTTTGAATATTTTCAAGCTTTAACTTTCTTCGTTCTGTTGCCTCTGCTGCCAAAAGTGTAAATTCCTGCATTGTGCCGCGTGAATTGTGCCTGAATATGGGAAGTGAGATAGAAAATTTGAAGCGAGAATTTCGAAGGGAAGTCAGGGACCTAAAGAACAGCTTAGACTATATAAGTAAGGATTATGAAGCTCTCTAGAAAGAATGTGCGGACATCAAGAATGAAAACACAGTACTAAAAACAACTCATGAAGCCATCTTATGAGAAATTGAGTGCCTCAGAAAGACAGCACAGGAAAACGCGACGCGCATCACCGCACAAGATCAGTATTCGCGAAACAAAAACATCGAGAATAAAGGCATTCCACAGGTAGCGAATGAAAATCTTGTGGAGGTCCTTACTAAAATTGGGGATGCACTGGGAGAGACCATTGCTGAGCCTGACATTGAAGCTTGCCATCGTGTCCCGACCCGGAGCACAGCTGCTCGTTCGAATGCCACCGGAAACCAAGACGGCTCTGTAAACGCAAACATTGTTGTGTCTTTCAACCGCCGGGTGAAACGCGATGCCCTAATTAACAAGGAAAAACGAACTCGGATTAATTCTGAAGAGCTCGGATTTGCCACAAAGCAGCCGGTATACATTAATGAGCACTTATGCCTACAGCTGATGAAATTGCTTGGATTGACAATTGCAAGGAAACGGGAACTAAACTGGCGCTTCGCATGGACCAGGGGTGGCAAGGTGTACACTCGTGAAACGGACACTTCTCGTGCCATCCAAATAAGCAGTGAAGCAGATCTAGACAAGATGCGCGAAGCTAGCGTCGCTTCGTAAAGACGCAACTACTCATCAGTTTTTTTTTCCTTTACTGTTATTCTTTTTGACATGTCATCACCAAAAGATATCGCCTATCAAAACGATGGTGGACACTTGGCATTTTTGCACTGCAATGAACGATCGGCTCGAAATAAGTACGACTAGCTCACTACATTTCTAGACGAATTTTCCTTCCAGTTTGACGTCCTTATGGTTACGGAAACCTGGTACACATGTGAAGATGAAGTGCTGAGATTACCAGGCTACAATAGTTTCTACATGAATAGATGTTCCCGACGAGGAGGTGGTGTATTGCAATTGATTTCACATAAACGTTCTTGTAGTTTGCTCTCTGATTTTACGATAATGACACCCGATTATGAAGCTTTAGCTGTAATCCAAGATAGGCTTGTTTATGTTGTTCTTTATCGCCCACCTGATGAGTGTGTTGAAGTTTTACGTTTTCTTAGAAAAACTGTTCACTTTTGTAGGTACAAATGGGTTGCGTGTCGTAATAGGTGGTGACTGTAACATCAACCTTTTACTAAGTAATGCAATGTCACGTTCGTTCCAGCTATTGGTTGATTCTTTTGCGTGCACAGTTACTTTAAATGAGCCGACCCGTGTTACCATTCATTCCGAAAGCCTTCTCGACATATTTATTCCAAATAAAAAAAGCGACTGCATGAAATCAGGCTCCATTATACCGGATATGAGTGATCACTTCCCAATATATATGATTTATAAAAAAAATGAGGTTTCTGGATGCCTAAAAGCTTGTCGCTCCGACTCCTATCAAATACAGCAAATCAGTTCAAACACTTTGGAACAATTTAGACATGAAATTGCAAGATTAAACTTGAGTACCTTGTATAGCTGCACAAATGCTGACAAGGCTTACGATACCTTGATGTATTTAAAAAAATGCTTATCACAACTGCTTTAGGTTAAAGACAGTGAGAACTTCAAATTCGAAAGCCATGGTTAACAAAGGAATGCTATGAGATGATTCGTAAAAAGAATGCTTTATATTTCAGGTTTATCAAAAGTAGAGACGGCAATGATCTGGCAGAATTTAAGAGATTTAGGAACTGTTTAAATAAAACCTTACGTAATAAAATGAATGCTTATCTTTTAAATTTATTTGAAAGAGCAAGCAGTCGTAGTGATGTTGTATGGCAGGAAATTATTCGTCTACTATATTCTGGCCCTAGCCACACGAAGGAATTAGAACTCGTAATCCATAACAAAATACTGTCGGGTGAAAACCTAGCAAATAGTTTTAACAAATATTTCACTACTCTGGTCACAAGTAGCACGCCAACTGCAGATAAGCGCTCTACATTGCAGTTTATGGGCACACCAAATGTTAAGTCTGCTTTTTTTGAACCAACAACTCAACAGGAAATACATTTGACTTTTATGGGCCTTAAAAACAGCAAAGCGCGCGATATTGATGAGCTTCAAATTAGGCCAATTAAATACGTACTTGACCTTCTAGTACGTCCCATTACCTTTGTATTCAACTTGTGTCTGTCCACAGGAGTTTTTCCTGAGAAAATGCAACACGCTAAAGTTAGCGTTTTCAAATTTTAGCAAATCAGGAAATAAGAATGATTTTTCAAACTACCGACCAATCGCAATATTGCCGGTTATTTCAAAAGGATTGGAAAAAGTTATCAGTAAGCGAATCATCTCCTTCTGTGACAATCATTCTTTGCTCGCGGCTGAACAATTTGGCTTTCGACAAGGCTTATCAGCTGAACACACCTTATTAGCAGAAAAAGAAATAATTTTAAATGGGTTTGAAGAAAAAGAAGTTAAGGACCGCACAAAGAGCAATGGAACGAAAAATCTTAGGAGTAACGTTAAGAGACAGGAAGAGAGCGGTGTGGATCAGAGAACAAACGGGCGTAGACGATATTCTAGTTGACATTAAGCGGAAGAAATGGAGCTGGGCAGGCCATGTAATGCGTAGGATGGATAACCGGTGGACCATTAGGGTTACAGAATGGATACCAAGAGAAGGGAAGCGCAGTCGAGGACGGCAGAAAGTCAGGTGGGATGATGAGGTTAGGAAATTCGCAGGCGCAAGTTGGAATACGCTAGCGCAAGACAGGGGTAATTGGAGATCGCAGGGAGAGGCCTTCGTCCTGCAGTGGACATCAATATAGGCTGATGATGATGTTGAAGAAAAAATGCTGACATTGGGTATATATATTGATTTTTCAAAGGCGTTTGTTAGAATACATCATGAAACTCCGTTTACTAAATTGGAGCACTATGGTTTCCGTGGTGTTGTCCTTAATCTAATAAAATATTACTTACAACACAGAAAACAGTGTGTAAACATCAAAGGCAAAAGTTCTTCCTTATTAGAAACAAGTACTGGCGTTCCACAGGGCAATGGAACCGTGTGGCAGAGGCCCCGTGTTATTCAACATCTACGTAAACGATATAGTACGAGTTAGTCAGAGTGCCCAATTTTCAGTTTACGCGGACGATACTAGCTTGTTCTTTCGATCCGATGATGTATATCATCTCGAAGTATTAGCTCAAGACACGCTTGAAAGGTTACTGCATTGGAGTAGGGCGAATTCTCTGGTTATCAATGCTACAAAAACGAAGGCTGTCCTATTCAAACCAACTCGTAAACAAGTTTTCCATTGCTTAGACCTACGCCTCGGGGATCAAAATATTGAGAAAGCAAAAGATGTTAAAATATTAGGGGTTACTTTTAGTGGAGACTTAAACTGGGATTCCCATGTGCATGATGTTGCCAAGAAAGTTGCCAAGGCGTGTGGTGTACTTTCACGATTTCGAAACATAGACTCATCCAAAATCAAGTTACTCATTTATAATGCCATTTTTCAATCACATAATTACTGTAGCCTTGTCTGGGGAAACACCACGCAAAAGAATAAATTAAAATTGCTCACGCTACAAAAAAGGCAATCCGACATATTGCAGGTGTCCCACACGATGCTCATACATCTAACTTATTCAAAACATTTAACGTGCTTCAAATAGAACAGCTGTACAATTTTAACCTTTTCATTAAATACAAGCATGGTCTGAAAAATAAAAGCAATCACTTTCTTAAACTATGCAAACTAAGAAAACCACCGGAAACACCTTATGACATCAGACAAAGATACACATGGTATATACCTTTTTCACGAACAGGATACGGTTTAAAAAGTCTACAGTACATTATGCCAATTTTTAAAAATTTTTTGAACAGCAAGGGTATTAATAATAATAATAATTTTATTTCCATCAACTTGGTGGAGGAGGCTGCAAGTAAAAGCTGCTCCAGTAGAGGCAGCTTGACGAGGCCCGCAGCCCCCTTTCAGAGTATTCGGCAACAACAATTCATACATGCATACACATGTGTATTATATAGACATACACATATATGTACCCACATAAGCGCATATGCATGCACATAACTACGCGTGTGCATACAGAGCCACTGGTGTCCAAAAATAATTAGGTAGCTTATGTAGTTCTCATGGTGAAAGAAATGAAGCAAGTAGACGCCGCTGAGCACGCATGTATATACATATATACACACATACACATGCATTCACATACCCGTACATACACATACACTCATACACATATATACATATACATATATACACACCTTATATACATATTAACCGAGAGAAAGTACACTTACCAGTAACTTAAAAATCCCGCACATACAAGTCTCTCAGTTGTTGGGCCGTTATTTGCGTGACATCAACGCCTATATTATTATATTTATTTAGAAGCATTGACATTGTGTACGATAGCTTTTCCCTTAAATAATTTGTTCTGGCTGTGACCACCCGCCATATTTCTTTATGACGGGTAACATAAAATTTGTTATTGGGTTCAAGGCTACAAAGTTCTCGTAGAAAGGAGCGGTTTAGTTTTACTTCTCGCCTAAAAGCAGTTGTTAACTTGTAGTGGTATAATTTTAACACAGAAATTATGTTGGCTTCCTCAAATAAGTTTTTAGTATGGGAGTTGTAGGGGACATTAAAGAGCAGCCGAGCAAACTTCTTTTGCAAGAGAAGTAATTTATGCAAATTAACAAAAGTAGTTGTACCCCATACCAACAAGCAATAATATAGATATGAATAAAAAAGAGAGTTATAAATTAGAAGTTTAACTTTAAACGGCAGCAGTGATTTACATTTCCACATCATGCCAATGACTCTAGATAACTGTATTGTAAGGGCGTCAATATGCTCGTCCCAAAGCATATTACTCGAAAACGTTACGCCGAGAGTTTTCATACTAGTAACCATTTCTATTGTTTTATCCCCATACATAATGTTAACACTTGAATTGACTGGCTTATTTTTAGGCCTAAAGAGCACAGCTTTGGTTTTTTTTGTATTTATTTCTAATTGGTTCATTATTGACCAGTCCCTCAGCTTAGAGAGCATGAGGTTCGTTTCATACTCTATATCTGTGCAGTTTGTTCCTGAAACAAATATACTGGCGTCATCAGCATAGAGGACATATTTCGCGCTTAGATAAATATTCGTTAGATCATTGATATAAGCATTAAAAAGAAGGGGCCCCAAAACACTTCCCTGCGGAACTCCTTTTGAAATAGGCTTCATACTTGAGCAATGCTTATCTATCTGAACAAACTGCTGTCTGCTTGCCAGGTAAGATTTAATTAGTGCCAAACAATGACCTCGAATGCCATAGCGTTCAAGTTTTTCAAACAGTGTTAAATGGTTAATATTATCGAATGCTTTGCTAAAATCCACATATACGCCAAGCACAAGTCTTCTTTCTTCGAACTGGGATAAAATGAATTCCTTTTGTTCCAACAGTGCCTGTTCGGTAGATTTAAGCTTTCTGAAGTCGAATTGGGCAGACGAAATTATATTATTCTTCTCGAAAAAATTATTCAGTAGGGATGTAAGATTTTTTCCAAGCCCTTAGAGAAAATAGGCAATATGGATATAGGCCTATAGTTTTGGATATCATTTTTGTCTCCCTTTTTAAATAAAACACTCACTTTAGCGATTTGCATTCTTTTTGGAAAAGTTGCACTGGACAAACATAAATTAAAAATATATGTAAGTTGCGGTGTGATAATATCTAACACGTGCTTTATTGGTCTAATTTGCATGCCTTCAAAATCACACGAGGAACTATTTCGGAGTGACATGAAAGCCGAAAAAACTTCATTTTCAGAGACAGGTTCAAGAAATAATGAAAAGGGGCTGGCAACAGGCATCAAATGAAACAATGTCCCAAGTGTACTGTTTTGATCGTTCCTAACAAAGTGATCGTTGAACATAGTGGCGAGAGGGATGCCAGATATCTCATTGCCATCTATGTTCAGCTTTTCTATACGAGAATATGATTTATTACGATGTAGGATAGTATTTAACCTTTTCCATAAGAAATCAGGTTTTGGTGTAGGGCACTCAAATTCCGACTGAATGTGTCGCATTCTGCTTGGTTTTATTTCCTTATTCAGTTTATTACGATATATTTTGAATTGTTTCAATGTGTCTGGGTCATTATTTTTAATAAATTTATGATACAACTCGTTTTTGCGACGTATTTTTGCATGCAATTCAGGCGTTATCCAGGGTTTACGAATTTTTTTGCTTAAGGTAATTCTCTTTTCGGGAAAGTGGTACTTGTACACCTTTGAAATTATATCTATGAACTTTGTATATGCCTCTTCAGCATTCGTGATTTGACCGATAACCTCCAGGCCACAGGTTCACATCTGAGTTCTAAAAGCCTCGAGGTTGGCTTCTGTAATTCGCTGATAAGTGAAACATCTCGCATCCCTCTTGTCTCGAGAAATATGTTTAGGTACCATGATAAATATTGGAAGGTGGTCGCTTATATCGTGTGATAGCACACCGGCGGTTATGCTCTCGTTCTGTATGTTTGTTATAAATAAGTCGAGTAAAGTTTCACTGCTCTCTGTAATTCGGGTTGGTGAAGCAATCAGATTTTCACAACCATTTGACGTTATTATAGTGATCATTGCTTTCTGGTGTGCAGAACTTACAGAAAGATCTATGTTAAAATCACCGCCAGATATCAAGAACAAGTTATTTTCGGAAACAAAGCGCAAAAACTGTTCATAGATACAGAAAAAACTTGGAAGGTTCCCATTTGGGGGCCTATAACAAACAGAGAACACGTATTTGCCGGCACGTGCCGTAAGTATTTCGAAGTCATCACATACACCACAGAACGATGGAAGCAATTCGCAATTCATTGCATCTTTCAATAACAACATAACACCACCCCCTCGACGATTTGGACGATTTAATAAATAACAGTGATAAGGAGTCCAGCTAAATTCATCGCGGTCATCTTTGAACCACGTCTCCGTGACCATGACGGCATCGAACAGAAAGGAAAAACTAGAGATGAAATCGACGATATCTGTTAGTTTAGCGCAGAGCGAGCGTGCATTCAAGTGAAGGCACTTCAAGGAACTTTTACGTTCGGTTATACCAGCTGCATCTAATTCTTGCGGAAGAAAATATCTATGTTGTGTCATACTGGACATTTAACAAAAGCAATGTATAACTATGAAAGTAAAAACTAAGCAGGAAGGTCGTGTGCATTTCGTATCACAAGTGCTTGGTCGCCATCCGCCCGCCTCAGAAATACCTTGCCATTTCGGTGCCACGCGTAACGGTACCCCTTTTCTTTCGCCCATTCTTTCACCATACCAAGTAAGTGCCTGTTGTGACTGGTCAGGTTTTCGAGTATGAACACACTGGAGTTATTTACCTTCAATTTATGCCTGTTTTCAAACCACTGGTCTCGTGTCGTTTGCCTTATGAACCTAACTATCACACCGGGGATCTTGCCAGGTCTTGCTGGAAGGCGATGTATGGCGCTCACGTCGAGTTCCGTGAGTTCGGGAATCTCCATCATGTCAGCAACACTATTCACTTTATTTAAAAGATTTTCTTGCGCAGAGACAGGAATTCCATGAAATTCTAGGTTTTGCCTTCGAGTTCTCCATTCTAAGTCATGTAGCTCCAGTTGTACTTTAGCCGTCTCGCCAGCTGTGTTTTTGGATTTTTGTTCTAGCATGTCCATTCTTTTCCGAATTTCCTTTGTTTCCCGCTCTTGTGTGGCCACGCGTTCAAGAACTTCGTCGTATTTCTCTGACATCATTTGAACTGATTCTTCAATTTTAGACACTGTTTCTTTAAGCGGCATCAGTTCGTCCAGCTTTCGGTTAATGCTAAGCAACAGGGATTTAATGTCCGTAATCTCGTCGGCACTAGCCGCAGCTTTTTGGCATTCTTTCGTGTTCTTCGAGGCCTTACAGGTGAGACACGCCCACTTCTGCCTAGCTGACGTTGATTTGCTCTTGTACTGCTTTTCTGTGAGGCCAGAGCATTCTCCAATGTGAAACGGGTGCTCGCAGTCTGCGCATACTATCACTGTCTCAGTAGGTTCAAATTCAGCTTCGCAGGAAAAACAACAAATTTCTTTCGTTGCCATTGCTACGTATCCAACTTAATGCGTTTCTACAAAACATACAACCAAGAAAAAAAAAAAGACCACAGAGGCAGACATGTTACACTTATCAGCACTGCTAGTAGTCTAATGGCAGCGGCAGCAGCAGCAATAATGAATACTCAGAAGGCAACCGTACAGAAAGGTACCAACCTGCGAAAAGCAGAGCATAGGCTTAGATTCGGTGTCTCCTTGCCGCTGCTGCCGCCGAATGCCACGACGCCAGGACAAGCAGCCTTTATACTCGAGATGCCGGTGACGAGCGCCACAGATGCGTGCAGGCAGTCCAATTTTCAGCTTCCTGTGCGCAGGCCAGGGCGGTAGCGAAGCTCCTCTGCAAGCGCTTGGATGCGATGATAAGCCAAGGTCAATGTTTCCAACTGCGAAAAGCAGAGCATAGGCTTAGATTCGGTGTCTCCTTGCCGCTGCTGCCGCCCTGATACAGTGACAAGGAAATTGTGGAAAGAATATTTAATTAGAAATGCCATGTAGTACCGCTGAATGCACTCATTCTTTTCAGTAAAGTTCCTCCCTTTTTGTGTAAGGCGGGGGGGGGGGGGGGGTTGTGTGTACGTTTTTTTTTCATATTTGGCATATGTTTTATATATGCTGGTATTTTGCTTACATTCTTTGCTGATTCTTATTTTTACAGTGTGTACAGATTTTTTTGTTGTTGTTGTTGTATACACATGTATATTATTTCACGGTATGGATGCGTACATTTCTTTACTATTTTTATAATTATTTCTTTTACATGAACATGTATTGTTACCTCGCACTGTTTGCTGCCAAAACTGCTTTAAAATATTAGGGTCAGGAATCATGTCAAGCTGCCATTTGAGCAGCGTTTAATTCCTGTCCTTGCGTCTTTTTCACTGTTCATTGCATTTGTTTTTGTGTAACCTCTATCATTGTATGAATATTGCATCATTGTATTTTAACATATCACTGTGTGAAAAAGAATGCTCAATAAATGAAATAAAAACATTATCACAAAACACAATAGTTGGCTGCAAAAATAGTGACTAGCAAGTTAAGGAATAGAATGAATCTGTGTGGCCAAGTTCGCCGACCGCTGCTGCAACTGTCCGAACGTGTTACCGACACTTCGTGATGTACGGCTTTCTCCGAGGATAAAGAAATTTGCTCATCCGCCAGCCTTCTATCGCTAACCTTCAAAGAAAGGGCTTCATCCCCATAACTTCGGCAAGAGTGAGCACCACTCGTTAAACAATGACAAAGGGAGTAGCGCCGCTTCCTGTCATAGTAAGTTTCGCGCACGTTATCTATACGCATCTGTCCCAAAGGCAGGAAAACTTACGCCCACTCTATCGCCAACGTATCAAGAATAAGTGAATGGTCGCACACTTGAATATATGCGCACTGTATACGCACAATAAATGACGGACTACTCCTATGGCGCACGAATGGTCGAAGCTGAATGTTTCGTGACGGTCCACGAGACTAAGCGAGTTACTAGCTGTAATATATATTTGCTACAAGGTATTACAATGTACAAAACAGCTACGTTTCAAGCCTTGTGCGCAGCAAGAACAAATCTATCGGAACTGAGCACACCCGCGAGCGATTAGACAGAAAATAATCAGATAGTGGCCGCACCGAGGAACTTCACGGAGTCAGAAACTGACTAGCCACTGCTTCAAAATATTTGCCGAATAAAGAACAAAGAGCAAAACACACTAATCCTGACTGAATTCATAATCAGAAAGCTTGGATAGCTTGGAATACATATTTAGCCGGCCCCGCTTTAAGAACAAGCACCATATACGCTGCTTGCACCGCTTGGACATAGCTTAATCACCTCCGAAAGCGCTTTTGCATGTTCTCTGAAGCTGTTATCAAAGCTTGGTGTCATCCACCTAGTCACAGTCTACGATATCTCCGAAAACAGAGGTTTTCTAAGCCGCGCCGGCGTCATACACTTCCATTGTAAACAAGGAGGCAACGAAGGCAGTTGAGGCAAGCAATAGACGCGTCACCACGTGATGAAACATGGCAGCGCCCACGGGATCGCCACGAATAGGGTCAATAATGATCATTCCGTCGTCCACAGCTTCGCCGATCTGGTGGAGAGAGAGAGGGAAAGCAGAGTATAAAAGTAGCATCGTGCAGCTTAGTAGAGGCGAGGTGGAGAGGAGGAGTGAGGCAGGTGATAGTGGGACGCGTAGAGCTGCTGCCGACGCCGACCGTGTTTCCCCGGTTTTGCGCCGAACGCGCCCGCTGTCCGCGACTGCAGCCGATGCCTCTGGCGGTGGCTCGGCAGGTTTTGACCAGAGAACTGGACACTCGTCCCTTCCAAAAGACTGAATCGAGAGCTAGGGAAGCTGAAACCAAGCGTTGCAGAAGAGAACATCCCGAGTTTAGATTGAGGGAAGCCGAAAGTTCGCGTAGGCGAACAAATGAAGGACCGGAGGCTCGTGAACGTGGCCGGTTGAATTCATCGCGATACTACGCAGAACCTTGCGAAGAAATCCTGAGCGCCAGGAAACAGGGGAGACTGAAAGAACCTTGGTTGCGGGTGCTCAGGAACTTCCGCAACATGCAACGACTTGGGACTAACAGTGCTAATGGGCGCTCGCTTTGGCGGTCCTCTTTTTTGCTGAGGAAAAAGTTGGATTAAGTGTGTGGTTTGCCATTACTTTACTAGGCTTTCGCCAGCTCCACTGGCCTCTGGTGCTTGCGATATCAGAGCCATGAATAATTGTTTTGCGTATGATCAGACTTGGGAAAATGAACGGCGCAAGATGCTCTTTGGAAAACGTGTCCCCTTACCCAAATTGCAATATATTAGCGTTTATGATCGGTGAATGTAACGACGTCTGCGCACCACGAGATCGGGATGGGGAAGTGCGGATACCAGGCGAAAGCGCGCTCTGCTTGAACTAAGTAGTGGAAGATGAACAAACTGAAGATATTATTGCCAACGCGCCGGCCCCATCACGTACACCTGAGACTGGGCAGGGCGTATATCAAGCTAGATCTTGGGCAGCTGCGGAAAAATTACGTGGTCCAAACATTACTATTTAGTGACCACACCATGATATACTTGATACAAGGGCAGATGGGTATAAAGTCTCGCTGGAACTGGGCACTCTGGAAATTCAATAACATATACTTGTTGACAAAGTATTTGTAACAAAAGTGAGCGCGCAGGCTTTGATAAATTAGAACGCAGTCACGCGAAAGCTCGAGCGAGAAGTGGTAAGGGTTAAAGGAATATACTTAAATTCTTAACTGCAGAGAAGTAGCCACCTGCACAATGAAAATAAAAAGAAAGAGAAATAGAAAAAGAGAAAGAGAGAAAAAAAATCAGGGAGCAGTGAAGAGTCTGGTTAAGCAAGACCCAGAACAGGTGTACGTTGAGCGATAAGAAATCAAACATATGCGTTATCGAACCGCGGTGACGCGCGACAGAAAGTTAGTGGAACAGGCATTTGTGGAACACTACGTCAAGTTATCCGATAGTGCGGCGCCATTGCAAAATGCATACGAGCTAGATTTCTTATTAAACGTGGCGTGTCAGGTTAGTCGTTAAAGTTGTTGTTGAAGAGACTTTTATGCGCACCGAAACACGCACAAAATGTTATCGCAAGACAGGACAGCGCTTCTTGACAGAGCCGCTGCCCTGTCTGGTTTTCTGACATGAGTGCTTTTCTGTAAAATTTGGTTTGTTCCGTGTCAAAAACGCCGAAGTTGGAGGGTGACCGCTTGGGAAATCCTGGAAGTGCCAATTTATGAACAGGAACACGAAAGAGCTATTGAGGAGATAAGCATGGGGAAGACGCCCGGACCTGACGGGATTGTAGCCGAGTTTCGTAAGATGCTCAAGAGGGAGTCTTCACAAGTTTTGTGCCTCGTCCTGAACGAAGCGCACCAGAGAAAGCTTTTCAACCATCTTGAGCACACGGTCCAAAGTGAGACGACCCACCCATACGTATTTCTTTCACTGCTTATCGTCTGATCATTCTGACGAATGTTGATTATAAAATTTATTCGAAGCCCCCGACTAGAAGGTTAGACAGCGTAAATAGCGGCATTTCCGGGCCACGCCAAACTTGCGACATTAAGGGTCGCCCAGTAAAAGGGGTAGTGCAACATGCAACGTACAGGTAGCTAGCCTTCAGTGTTGCGACGTCTTTGGAGATGCCGTGGCAATGCTGCATCTCGACTTGGAAAAGGCCTTCGACCGACTTTCACACCAGGTATTATTTGGCTTCTTAAGCACGTTGAAAGAGGCACCCTCTTTCAACGTGCTCCCTTGACATTATGGATGAACAAGGGCAGTGATGGGCAAATAGAAAGTTCCCTGCAAATTGCAATTGACATCATCGAGGAGTACCTGAAACCCAAAGGACTTAGATGTTCGGCCGAAAAGTCGGAAGTACTGTTCTTAATGCCCCCCGGAAAACGACGGCTTCACCAAAAGCGCGAGGCTGGCATCCAGCTGTACGTCAACGGCGCAGAGATCCCCGCGGTCGACAGTATCCGCGTCCTCGGGCTGAGGATTCAGGCAAACCGGAAGAACTATGAAACGCTTGCTAGATTAGAAGCCAGTTCAAATCAGACGTGTCGTCTCATCAGACGAATAGCGAACAAGCACGCTGGGATGAAGGAGGCGAATCTCCTGAGGCTAGCGCAAGCCTTCGTAATCAGTAGGATAGTGTACGTGGCACCCTACCTCAAGCTCAGTGGAGCAGAACGGAACAAACTCGAAATAATTATTAGGAAAAGTGTCAAGGTCGCGCTCGGACTCCCCCAGAACACGTCCACCGACAAACTGATGAGGCTAGGGGTATCGAACACTCTTGAGGAACTGATTGAGGCTGCCCTTACCGCGCAGCATCAAAGGCTACTTGGATCTAAAACGGGGAGGAAAATTTTAGAGAAATTGGGCTACGAGCCCAAACATGAGCAAGTGCGCTCAAGAGACATCCCCAGACAGATCAGGGACAAGATAAAAATACCTCCGCTACCCAGAAACATGAACCCTGCCTTTCACGACGGCAGACGTAAAGACAGGGCAGAGGCATTACAAACTAGGTATACTGGTCGACAGGACGTCCTATATACGGACGCTGCAGAATATGACAGCAAAGCGGCATATGCGGCCGTGGCGGTTAGAGAAGATGGAACACCAATGGCGTGCTGCACAGTCAGTGGCGTCGAGACGGTTGAAGCTGAGGAAGTGGCTATAGCCTTGGCCGTCAGCCAAAGGGGGGCAAAGGTGGTCATCAGCGACTCCAAAAACGCCGTGCGAAATTACGAATCGGGGAGGGTGACGGAGACTGCCATCCGTATATTAAACAGGGACGGGGGACCCAGACAGCTTGTTCTGCTCGTTTGGGCACCAGCTCACCAGGGACTTAGAGGGAACGAGGAGGCTCATTCGGTCGCCCGAGGTCTCACTTACCGGTCGACCCCCGGAACCTCCCAAGTCACCGAAACTATGAACAGAAGAGAGGATATGCGCGCATACCAGGAAATCACAGTATACTACAGACTAAATCGACAAATTTACCCGGCAGCGGACAGAACACTCAGTAAGAAAGATGAGGTTATGTGGAGGAAATTACAGACGGGGGTTTTCCCAAACCCCGTACTCTACAGCAAGTGGCATCCAAGAGTATTCGATTCAAAGTGCAAATTCTGTGATGAGGCAGCAAATCTGGTTCACATGGTGTGGACATGTCCGTCTAAGCATGATAGCTCGCGCACTCTAGAATCCTGGGAGGCTTTGCTCCGCAGCCCAGACCCCAACGTCCAGCAGGACATCATCGGTCAAGCCCTTGCTGCTGCTGTGTCTCAAGGTATTCCAGCCGACGGCTAGGGGCGACGGTGGAGAAGGATTTCTCTCCCGACGTTGACTGGTGTTTTTTTAATAAAGTTGTTCCTCCTCCTCCTCCCTTGCCGAATACCTGACACACGGAGATTAAAAAAAGTCGCAGTTTCGCCCGAAAGGTGAAGCATCAATTGCGATAACCAATTAGTAAAGAGCTATACGAAGTAAGGAAAGTAGTTGTATCGCCTGCATAACCTTGGGCACATTCGCTTACTAACTGAATTAACAAGCATGGTGTCAGCGCGCACAAGCAAACATGACTAGATTATACTCTATCACCGCAGACAACCACTGTGAATGCGCTGGCCTGAGCAAGTGCAGCAGCAGCAGCGAGCGAAGGTTCGTATGGTCTATGGCTTCAACGGAAACTGAGCGTCGAAAGCACAGCGCATACAAAGGTCGGAGCCGTGTGGAGATCGCTTTCAAGATACGGTGCGCGCGACAGCCCTAAGCCGCGCAAAGTACAAGCACGCAGTTGCTAGTAGAGTAGAAGCCCCCTCCCTCCCGCGCTGAATTGCCGCGTTCCCCCTTGCGCGTAGGACAATGAGTCGCCAGTTCCCCTTGCGCCCGGTCGTAAGATATGGATTTGGTGCCGCAGCTAAACGTCACCTTCCCTCCCTCCCTCCCAGCCCCCACGACCTTTCGCACGACGGATGACATCGCGTTTGCTCTCCGCCGTGCGTTCACTCTCCGTGAAAGCGCTCATCCCTCGCGCGCTTTCACACGCACGTACAGCATACGGCGCGCGGCGACGACTTTATCACCCTTGGACTTTAGAAGGAACCTCCCGGCGACAGCAACGGCGACGACGACTGTGACACCCACAGCAAAAATTCGCTTGGATTGTTAATATAATTGCTATCGCAATATAAAAAATAACATACATATCCAAAAAAAGATGGAATTGGTGTAAGCCGGCACGGACAGCGAAATGGCGCGGATTGATAGGAGAAGAGCATCGGATTACAGAGATGAATGCACCCTGCAACCGCCAGCAAAGGGCGGCAGGTAAACACGACTCCACCGACAACAGCATGCGGGCCTTCGGGAACCACAACACTATCGAGAGCAGATGTGCCTTATGCAAACTCCCGTGCGCATGTGCATTTGTGTGCACCTACTACCAGAACTTGCTATTCTCTGAAATACGTCTTTCTGGGGTTTTACGTGCCAAAACCAGTTCTGATTATGAGGCACGCCGTAGTGGAGGGCTCCGCATTAATTTTGACTACCTGGGGTTCTTTGCAGTGCACTACAACGTAAGCACACGGCGTTTTTGCATTTCGCCTCCATCGAAATGCGGCCGCCGCGGCCGGGATTCGATCCCGCGATCTCGTGCTCAGCGGAGCAACGCCTTAGCTGACTAGGCCACCGCGGCGAGTCTCTGAAATACGTACATAAATGGCACTCGTACACGGAAAGTATACGTGCGATTGACGGACCTTGTAGGGGTTGGGGTCATGGCCTCGCCAGTTGTAAGAGTTGGACTCGGGCATATCCAAAGTGGTAGCTGGCCCATGTCGTCGTCCGCCTCATCTACGCTGAAGAGGTTGTTTAAAGGAGGAACAAGTTCTCATCGAGAACGCGGAGTACTGGGTTTATTTACATTATTTACATGAGAAGTAGGAGAACGAGACGTTACGTCTCATCAGTCTAGCATGACTGGATCGAAGCACACTGGATCGAAGCATTGGCTACATCTCAGGGCAGATGGGAGAGCACTCCGAATGGCCCGCAACAGTCCGCTTAAAAGCCCTCTCTGTCCAAGCTGCGGTCCCACCATCCTCCAATCGGAGCGTCGAGAGTCACCGAAGGGTCCGCCTTGAGGGCGAGGGTGCGCATAATCCCCCCCGGCTTCTTCGTTTCCCGAACACATTCGGAGAAGTGCCCTCGGGCACACACTGCTCACTCCCCCACAGAAAGGTGGGAACACTCGTAGACAGGTGGCTTCGTGCCTGACTTGAACTGACGCGTCTGTTGCTCCTGGAATGGCCAGCCATCGACGGATTTGTTAGGAGAACGGCCTTGGCGGCCAGCTGGTCTGTCGAGCGGCCGTGAGAAAGCGTCGTAGTAGAGACCTTTTTCCAAGAGTCTTCTCCGCCTAGCGTCGTGACACGTACTCTTTGAAAGGTGTAGAGGCATGGTGTCGCCGCTGATCTTTCCCGGCGGGATGTTTTTCAGTCTCCCGAAGCGATTCGTCGCAGGCAATCAGGACATACTTCCAAGATCGCTTCCCCCGCTGGTCACCGAACGTAACAAGCTTATACGGTTGCTCGATCTTATGCAGAGAATTGCCACCTTGTGTGGCTTACTACTTGTAACATCAATATCACACACATGGTAAAGCAATATTCACGGAACCCCTATTTTAGCGCAGCGAAGAGCTTTTCGACCCCAGTGTCGAATGGTAATGCGGAAAATGCCGTGAAACATTTTTGGTCAGAATTTTTCGATCAGAAGTGAGGATGTAGTCGTTCCCTGGAAGCATGTCGGAAACAGTCATAGGTGAGCGGGATAGCGATTTACGCCGGCATTGGTGCGAGGACGATGACAAGTGCAGTTGTAGCTGTGAGAAAGTATTTTTTTTTTGCTTTGTTTATCAAGCAAATGTTCCTGCAAATCATGTTTTTGAAGTGTGAAATTATTTCCACAATAACTTTTAGAAGTTATTGTAGACACTTGTCATTAACAAGTCATGATTGTTTTTAGCCAAGCCACGTTACTTTATTTAAAGTAAAACGACGCTTTTACACGTGAAGCGCACTTCATCGTGTTGCCGTAGCCACATGTGCGCTTGTGATTTCCAAAGCCTCTGGAAGGCCTGAGTGAGCTGGAACAAAGGAGTTTCGGTGCTCAGAATTTTCTGCGCGTACAACAGCACCCATGCGCGCCACCATACATTCAGGCACGCGAGAGCCGCTCGTTAGCGTGGAGTTCGTAATACGCATCGAAGAAAGCACAAAATTGATAGTACCTGGGACTATCGACTATTATATTTTGTTAGATATTGTTCAAAGCGATTTTTTGAATTTATAAAAGCAATCGCTATGTTAGAACTTCGGAAACGTGCGTCAATACGTAGCGCTAATGAATGGATAGTTCCCCGCACAAGGGCGAACTATGGCCAGCAAAACCTACATTTTGTTCTGCCTGATATGCCGTCAAGAAATCAAATAGAAATATCGTCTTCGTATTGCAAAATAACTTTAAATCTGTCTTTTTCAATAGTGCGCAATAACTTGCTCTGCAAATGGTCGTTATTCGCGCGTTGTAAGGATTTGCTGACCTTTACGCGCGATGCGTTACAAATTCTTGCCACCTTGTCATTTGTTCTCGTTTCCGTTTGGCTAATGCTAATGTTGAATTTTATTGCGCATTGTAGTCTACTGGCACCTTGCGTTATTGTATGTGAGCAGGTGTTGGTCTTTACCTTTGCTTTTCAATTTGTCAAACTGCTGGATCGTTGCTCAACTGCTACCGATAAGTATTTTTGCCCGTTTTCAAAGACTTCCAAAGCTACATTATGTTGATTTCTTCTCAGAAGTCTTTTCCCATTCTGCAATTTATAGGAACTAATAAACTTGAAAATTTCTGCTGTAAGCAAGCATTTAGAGCAATATGATATATTTTGCTGCGAGATCGAGGTTAAATTCCAGCACCGGACGCGTAAATATTCTTTTGTGTGTGGAAGGGGTAGCGCAGCACACAGGAAAGTCTGTGAAGATTTGTAAAAAGAAGCTTGCTTTAAGAGAAAATATTTATGCGCCGTCTATGGCATCGTTCCTTTGTGTCCTCGGGCAAAATTCCGATGTCCTAACCATTACGCAAGAACCGCACGCATTCTTCTCCCATGGCAGCTCCACGTCGCTCTCCGAGACGATCGGTGCATGCGTTGTATCGCGTTGCACGTGCGGGCAAACACTACACTATTTTTGCAGCGTCATGGTTTGGGGCGGAAGCTCTTGGAGAATTCCACGTGAAGCAACAGCACGCAAGAATGGCTGTCTTTAGTTTTCATGATGTGGACACGGTGACCTGCTACTCTATAGCTGTGGAAGATGACGCCACCTGGCAATTAGGAGTGGAAGGTCAGTGGGGGCTCCTACCCAGTTGCAGTGAAGTAGTCAGTGCCGTCCAGAGTTCACTAATAGACTGCCACCGGCACGGTACTGTACGTACATTGGTGGAGATCGTGTCCGGGTTCAGCAAAGGGATAGCAGATTGGGTGGCGATCTGGGGCGTGTGACATTTCTTCGGTTGGTCTCCTGGAGCGCCTTGAGTTCGGGCTGCTGGACGCACTGCTGGTACAGCTTGAAGAGGTAGACTTGGTATTGGACACCGGGAAGGCTGCAGCTGCGTAGGTCAGGGCCGCCATGTTTGGTGCTGTTTGCTTCACCGCAGAACTTATATTGCGCGTACAAGGGGCTGCAAAGTGCATCTGGTGAAACCTTAGCGGGGAATGGCACTCAGGGTCGCAGTTAGGGCTTCAAGACTTAAACTTTATTTTGCCACGGAAGCATTATTTCCCCAATAAATCTTTTTTCTGGTCACCTATGGCTGCGGAGCTCTAAATGTCTGTACGCCGCTGACACGGGCGTCGTACATTTTCTTTCCTTCTGCGCCGTGCGATCACCTGTCAGCAGCAATAGAGTATTTTAGCTGAACGCTTGCCGTCCGCTCCGCTCAGAACGGCATATGCTAGAAAATGCCACACAACCGCTTAGCGGGAACGCTAGTGCGCTTGCGCACAACGCTCATGTCGTCAGCTGAACGAAGATCGCATCCCTCGCTCCGCTACAAAGCCGACTGAGCGGAGCGTGACAGCGTGTCTACTTGGCCTCTCCGTCGTTTTGCAGCCGAATTGATAGCGCGTGGCTCGCGTCTCAGCAAGACGCGCTTATAAAATGCGAAATCTACGCAGTTCCCTGAAGTGTCTCAGAGCGTGAAATCTGAGCGGAACGGAGCGTAAGCGGCGCTCTGCTAAAGCTGTCTAATAACTCATTCAAGGTTGACATGGTGCCGCACGTTACAGCCTCATTCAAATTGTGCATCTAATAGGGCCTCCATCCCTCTTTGCGATGTCCGAAGTCCTGCGCGCCACTACTTTTGTTTTTCTTCGCACACTCTTAGCCCGTATTGTCCCGTATAGCGTCCTGCACATATGCGGTATATTTTCGTTCGAGTGAAAAATACTGCATATAAACGGACTTTCAAGCGAGATTAAGCATGACAATATCTGCGGCGGCTGACTAGGCCCGCGACGCAACGTTATATGTAGCCCTGCAAATTGGGCGCCGAAAAACCCCGCCAAAGCGATGAGAGAGTGTTAAAAAGCAAAGCTGCAAGGTGCGGCGAGGGAGAAAGCAAAGCGAAATGCAAAAGGAGATAACGAAGCCTCTGTGTTTGGCGTTGATGGAGGAGGAAAGACTGCGCACAGTAGTGACCCTCTCCTCCTCCTCGTTTCTGCTCACAACGCTTGAGCGTAGCTGACGACCTTTCGTGGAGTGAATGCACGCTTAGCAAGGCGGTGCGCTTTAATCGCTCGCTTTCCAGCTCCGAGTAACTTCGTGTCCAGCATAGAATTTCTGTACGGAGAGTTATACAAATTCAGTTACGGCAGCTTTTTTTTCCTGTTTTGATAACTATTTTTAAGTACCTAACGAGCGCTGACGCCTTACCATGATGACTCCGAATCTGTCGCGTGCGCTACAATTAGGCAAGCAACATTTGTAAAGTGCGTGTCGCAAGATCTTGTTGCGAATAGTTGTCAATAACACGTTTACGATCGAACGCCAACATCCTGGCCTCCAGCAGGCCGTCAGTAACCTAAATAATCCGCGCCGGCCTTACCATGTGAATTCGCGGCTTGTATCAGCTATGACGCACAAAGGCTGGCAGAGGGAACCAACGCACCAGCCCTTAGTGCCCTAAAGCAAGTGCGTCTCAAAGCAATAGTGACCGTACGAACTAATAGTGTAACGAACGAACAAGCGAACGACTAAATTGGTCTGCGAACGACTAAACGAACGAGCACAGGACTACACGAACGGCGACTAGACCAGCCAGTGAACGAGCGGGCGACTGCATGCTTTCTTTGCCCCCCCCCCCCCCCCCCCCCCCCGACTGCTCCACCGCCGCATCTCAACTTCCACACAACTTGAAGCTCACGCGAATGAGCACGTACGTCTGAAAGCCCCGTGAAGCTGTCGTTCCGTGACGAGCGCACCCCGTAACTCGGTTTCAGGAGAGCACGCACGCTTTTCATCGGTGCCATTGTATCGCAATCCACCGGGCGACCGCCTATGACGAACACGAACAAAAGAGGCAAACCAAACTATTCGCTCTAAAGAAGGTTCGTAAGTAACCACAAAATGCAGAGAGTTGCTTTCCTAAGATCAGTTTTCATGCTCGAGCCTCACATTTTGTCAATAAGACTGTACTGAATCTTAAAAGTTTCGTTATTACCTTTTCACACACAGCCTCGCGTTACCGCCGCGATTTCAAGCCTGTTGGTGTACAAAACAATTAAGCTTCTTCCCTTTGCTGAAAATAGTTTGGCATCCGAAGACGCAGCAGGTCATGGTGATAGAAAATGCTGTCAGGCGACGTCGCACTTGCCGCAAAACTTAGTTCGGGGCGTTTGCAAACCGAAACAACACGGAAGAGCAACGGCGCCAACATGCGCTCCTCGCCAGTTGGTAGACGCTTCTCAAGCGAAAATGGTGATGGAGCCCACCTGAAAACAAACGGAGCCGGCGCTGGGTCCCACGTGAGGCCATTAGGCTAATAGCGATGCGGCGTCCGCCAGCGCGCGCGACATGGAGGAGGCGGCATTCTTCAAAGCGTGTCGCTACTTTACGGAGTTTGAGGGGCTTTACGCCGGCCGGGAAGAGCAAAAACATGGCGTAAGCCGGTGGACGAGGCGATTGTTTTAGGCGGCAATGATCGTAAGATATTTCCACCGGCGACATTGTGCGACTGTGCTCGTGTTGTGAAGTCATCTGGCCGCGTCGATGAACGCTCTCGGTGAAGTCGGTGATGTCGAGGCACAAGAAAGAATGCAGTTCATTAGATTCCTTACCACGCGATCAGGAAGCCACATGCTCAAACGAATTGGTATACCAATTACAGCAATAGATAATAACCATAGAGAAATTCCCAAAGATCTGTGGAAGAATATCGCAGTCATGCCTGTTCCAAGGAATGTTCACCCAATTCATAACGTGGGCAGACGGCAAGCCAGAGACAAAGTCCTACTAGAGAAAGCTAAAAATCAGGCAGAGAAATGCTTGTTCGTCGACTCGGCTTTCATGTCCAATAGACGAGCCTTCACAGCGGTCCTTCTGAACGACAAAGGCGAAGTCGTCAACTCGGCTTCCACGTGCACCACACAACCAGAAATTGCAGAACAAGTAGCCATCGCATTGGCACTTTTAGACCCCAAGAAATCTAAGATCCACTGCGATTATAGGGAAGCCGTCCGAGCATTTGCCAACGGAGTCATCTCTAGACAGGCCCTGGCGATCCTTGACGGAAAGCTCGTCAAACCCCACACGATCATCTGGTTTCCTGCTCATATTGGAGAAACCAACGGTGCTCCCACGAACCTCAACGAATCTGCCCACAATGCTTCACGAGGACTTGCCAACCGTGCAGCCACAAGGCAAAAAGATGCTGAGGTTCCTCATTGCAGGGACCACCTCCTCACGTACAACGAGCTAACCAAGCACTCCTACCTAGGACGCAGGGTCTTCCCCCCTCCGCACAGGAAACTAAATATAGTACAGGCCATTACGCTAAGGCTCTTACAAAAAAGAACATATCCGAACCCGCCATTAATCAACAAGATCTATCCGGAGTTCCCTACCCATACAACATCCGATAAATGTAACGACTCGACAGATCTTATAGTCATATGCTCTGGCGTAGCTCCGTGTTACGCAGCGACAAGGACAAAGTGAAGAGCGGTAGAACGCAGTTCTACGCGGTCTCACATTGGGTGAACAGCTATGGGTAGTCCAACGGGCCCGCGAAGCAGCCGAAAGCCTATGCCTTTCGGTCCCAACGTGGGAGCGGCCCGCTTTGGGCTAGGAAACTTGCGCGACCTAATCGATCCCAAAAAAGTTTTATTGCGATAGCAATTATATGGGCACTAAAAGAGGATTTCTGCCGTCGGCGTCGCCGTCGCCGTGAGGTTCTGTATGACGTCAATGGCGATGAGATCGTCGCCACGCGCCGCACTCTGTATGTGCGAGGGAAAGGGCGCGAGGTACGCGCGCTTTCACGGGAGCGAACGCACGGCGGAAAACAAACGCGCGTTCTGCGGCGTGCTCCCTCAAGAGCTGCGTCTCTTTCCTCCTTTACAATCACCATATACGTAGAGCAAACGCGACGGAAGTCTTCCGTCGACCGAAAGGCCGTGGGGGGACGGGAGGGATGGAGGCAGGGGAGGCGACGTTTATCTGCGGCACCAAACACGTATTTTATAAAAAAAATGCCGCGTATCTGCGTGCTTCGCTGCAAATGTCGTCGAAAGACGATAGTCTTCTGCCGGCCGTACTACATGAGTGCTGGTCTGATCCGCGGCCACCCGTGATGCTGTTCTCGTACCATTTCCGTCCTGGCATGATAAATGCAATGGAGGTTTGTTTGAACAGATTTCATTTTACCGCATTATTTCATCAAGCGGCCATTTATGTTTTGCCCTGCCTCAGACAGCGCTTCCTTTATGTTGAATCGGCCGCATCTGGCTGGCATTGATAAAATTGAGGAGGCGCTGCGTGAGACATGGACGCCATCTGGCAATACATCGGGAAACATGAGCTTGTGCAGAGGGTTTCCTTCCTCCATGGCAGAGGGCGCTCGTCGGCGCGCAGTCGGGGAACGTCGTTCGTCGGCGCGCATAGCATGGCATTTTCAGCGCAGCTTAAGAAACTAGGGTCTTTAGAGTTACGTATCTATGTATTTTCTATTAAAGGAACACACCTCCTAATACTTACCTAGTGATGTTGCGCCTCAGATATGTGTAATATTTACTTTGTGATCGATAACATTCACAAGTATGAACAGCCGTACCAGTTTAAGTAGTGTGGGCGGTAAGCAAGTGGTCCAACTTTGGCCGGGTGGCTGAATCGGGTGACAGACAGATAAACAGACAGACAGACAGACAGACAGACCAAATTTTCAGCGTTTAAGTTCCCCAAGAAAGAGTCTTTAAAAAAACGTTGCGAAGCGAGAAGGTGGTAAAGACTTCCGACGGTGCTCGACGAGTTTCCCGTTCTGATCTCGTCGAAAACGTCCGAGCTGCCCCCACAGGCCCTGGCAACAGTCACCAACGCTGCACGCGTTCGGTGCTAACGCGGGCAAAACGTAGACAATTCTGCGCGTTGCTGGTGCTGCTGCATGTCCAAGTTTATACCGCTGATAAAACTATTATCCTTACTCCGTATAGCTTCCTACTAAGTTCCTATCGCAATTGACGCTTCGCGTTTCGGGTGAAACTGCGACATTTTTTTCTATCCATCCATCTCAGTGGCGCCAATTCGGCGAACTACGTCGAACGGGCAGCGAGCGCCCGGGCGAGCCTGCTCGCTCAACGTGTACTCTTTCCCCATGGTGCACCGCGTGCCCATGCGGCATTGTGGCATTGCTTAAGAAATGTATATTGCAATTGAAATGCTTTCTCGGCAGGGATGTATTTAGTTGCTGTTATATTTAATGGCATTAATAGGAACACTTACTGCAGATATGGCCACTATTTGGTGACTCTTGGAAACATCGCTGGAAGCACATTGAAGGTAAGTTGGTATTCTGATAACAAGAAAACGTATTTCATAACTTAAATAACAATTTTACAATAATGTCAACGTGAGCATTGGTGCTGTGCAATATATCCTTGGCTGTTCTTTCAATAGCGTCCCCTTCCCCCCCCCCCCTTTTTTTTGGTGGTTTAAAATGCAAGCTATAAATTGCTTGCTTGTTAACTTTAGTTCGTACTAGGGCTTTTGATGTGCTCCCTGTGTCAGTTTTATGGCGCAAAAGGAAATAAAAAATGTGGACTAAAATCATAAGGTTTAGGTATTCTAAGCAGTTTGTTTATCACAATTCTTGCTTGTAGAATGGTGTCATATCAGCTCGAAAAAGAAAGGTTACATTTATATCGAAATATATCTCAACGGGAATTCATTGTAGGACGAGAATAAAGCAAGATAGCAGTAAAAGATAATATGCGTCATCTGAGGAAGATGTCGTACTTATATAACAGCAGGCACCTGATAGAGGCGGCGCGTACTATTGTTGTATATTGAGGAGACGTGTGCAGTAGTTGGATGCAAAAATAGTGACTGGCGTATTAAGGAATGTAATGAATATCTGTGGCCCAGTTCGCGGACCGCTGCTGCAACTCTCCGTACGTGTTTCCGGCACTTCTGCTGATTTGCGCATCCGCCAGCGTTGTATTGGTAACGTTCAAAGAAAGTGCGTCAGCCCCGGTACTTCGGCAAGAGTGAGTACCGCTCTTTAAACAATGATAAAGGGAGTAGCGCCGCTTCCTGGCATAGTAGGTTTCGCGCACAGTATCTACAAACATCTACCCTAACTGGCACGGAAACTTACACCAACTCTTTCGTCAACGTGTCAAGAATAAGGGAACGGGCGCACATTTGAATATACATGCGCGATATACACGCACAATAAATGACGGTACTACATTGATAGCGCACGAATAGTCAAAGCTTAATGTTTTGTGACGGTCCACAAGAGTAAGCGAGTTACTAGCAATAATACAGGTAATGCACATATAATACAGGTAGTGAATATACGTCTTTGCTACAAGGCATTACAATGTACATAACAAGCCATGGGCCCAGCAAGAACAAATCTAACGGAACAGAGCTCACGCGCGAGCGACTAGGCAGAAAATAATCAGCTATAGTGACCGCACCGAGGAACTTTACTGAGTCGGAAATATAAGCCGCCGCTTCAAAATGTTTGCCACCTAAAGAACGAAGAGCAAAACACGCTGATCCTGATTGAATTAATGAGCGGAAAGTTTGGATAGCTTGGAATACATATTCAGCCCCCTTTTTGGAGCAAGCACCATACACGCTGCTCGCGCCGTTTGGACGTCTCCTAATCAGCTCCAAAAGCGCTTTGGCATGTTCTCTGAAGCTGTGGCCAAAGTGTTGTGCCGTCCAGCCAGTCACCGTCTCCGATATCTTGCGAAACAGAGGTTTGCTAAGCTCCACGGCGTAACGCACATTCATTGTAAACACGGAGGCAGTTGAGGTGAGCAATGGTCGCGTCACCACGTGATCGAGCATGGCAAAGCCCACGGGATCGCCGCGAAAAGGGTAGATACCCGACAACTTTCTGTAGCCGCACAGCCAAAGCTACGCGCATGCGCGCTCGCGCGTGCCGAGCTTGTACTCTTGTGTTACTACGCAAAGTAGTGCCGACGTATTGCTCAACGTTACGTTGGTGTTGCTGGCAGTTTACAGGACCAAGAAAACCAGACATGGATACCAGAAATGCAGAAAACTAGAAACAGCAAAAAAGGGAAATCATTTTACTAAGCAAGCTTTTTATTTGTCAGGAAATATATATTGAACAAAAAAGAAAAATAATAATAAAGAGAAGAACAGTTGTTGCACACACGACGACATTCTCAACAGTCAAAACACAGCGACATTACAGAATAGCTCTTAAGGCAACAATGCGAACAATATCAGATAAAACGGTGGTACAAAGAGCAATCTCATAAACTATATGTTTTATGACCTATGACCATCTTCATATAACTATACGGTTTTATGAAGATGTTGAATTAGGAATGAGAAAGGTGCAAACGCAGTATACTGTAGTCATGGGAGATTTCAATGCAAAAATGGGGAAAAGCAGGCTGGTGAGCGAGCAATTGGCAACTACGGCATCGGTTCTAGGAACACTAGAGGAGAGATGCTGGTAGAATTTGCGGAAAAGAATAGGCTCCGAATAATGAATACCTTCTTCAGGAAGCGCAGCAACAGGAAGTGTACCTGGAAAAGCCCTAATGGAGAAATAAGGAATGAAATAGATTTCATACTCTCTGCCGATCCCACCATAGTGCAAGATGTAGAAGTGTTAAATAGGGTAAAGTGCAGTGACCATAAGGTTAGTAAGGTCTAAGATTTCTCTCAATTTGAAGAGAGAAAGAATAAAGTTCATGAGATCCCGATCATGCGGAAGAAATTTACAGAAGAAAAAAGTTTAGTTGGAGTACATTTGGCAGGCATAGCCAAATCCTGACTGGGAGCTTACCACTGTCGTTCAAAAGAAATGTGTGCAATCATTGCATTCTACCGGTGCTAACATATGGGGCACAAACTTGGAGGTTAACAAAGAAGCTCGAGAACATGTTAAGGACCGCACAAATAGTAATGGAACGAAAATCTTAGGCCTAACGTTAAGAGACAGGAAGAGAGCGGTGTGGATCAGAGAACAAACAGGGATAGCTGATATTATAGTTGATATTAAGCGAAAGAAATGGAGCTGGGCAGGCCATGTAATGCGTAGGATGGATAACCGGTGGACCATTAGGGTTACAGAATGGATATTAAGACAAGGGAAGCCCAGTCGAAGACGGCAGAAAACTAGGTAGGGTGACAAAATTAGAAAATTTGCAGGCGCAAGTCGGAATCAGCTAGCGCAAGGCAGGGGTAATTGCACTTGGATAATTGTAGCAGTCAGAGGCCATCATCTTGCAGTGGACATAAATAGGCTGATCATGATGATGATGATATTGAGGAAGCCCAATCCGAATATTTTCTCCTAGTTGTATAAATTTTTATTTATTTTCCCCTAAATATACTGTACGAATAAGAAACAATTAAAACTTCTATTGCGAGTACCGTCCTACACAATGGCTATTCTCAATTTGACACGGACACAGAGGAGACATTTTTCCCAATTTTGACAGGGAAAGGCGAGTGCACAAACCAGTATAGTAGAAATGTGTGCTTAATCAGACGCAAGCGCTGACTTACTTTTCAACCAGGCGCGAAGCAAGTGCCAAACATCTGTAATTTTGTGTATCAAATATTTCTAGAACAAAATATATCCCTCAAGCTATCGTGCAGGGTTCATTCTCGGGGTATGCTAATAGCGGGGAACCTAGATGTGGTGAGAGAGAGCTCCAGCTCAGAAATACCTCCTGGTGTCCTATTCAAATGCATGTAAAACGCAGGAATGCTCTCCTGAGACAACTACTTGATCAGTTCTAATGAAATTTGTTAAATTTCAGGGAAACCTTAAACATTTACATTTGTAAAAAGCAGTTTATAGATTTAGGACATTACACGTTTTCATTATATCAAGCTCTTCATTAAAAACATGTAGATGTTAAGCAAACTGGATATGTTAGAGCATCTTTAGCGGACATATTTGACGTATGGGTTTGCAGCTTACATGAGATCGATAAAGGGCTCACGAGAGTTTGTCGTAATTAGTGTTATAATTGATCGCAAAGTATAATGCATAAATTTTCTTCACTTCAGATGTACGAATAGGTGGAGTGATCAGAGCTTTGGAATCAAACTTATCGATGAACCGCAGCGTAGAAAACTACCTACGTAAGCTTTTTCATTAATTTCGTAATTGTCAATAATTTTGCAATAACTTTAGAAGTAATTGGCCGCCTCAATTAAAATGTCACTCCTTTAGTCACTACATTTTACCTTTATGTTTTAAATGCAACCAACTTCGTTAACTTCGCCGTTGGGGATGCCGAAGAAATTTAGATAAGACTTCCTCTCAAGTAAAACGTCGGGGAAGACGAGACTCAAAACACAAAGTGTACATAATAACCGGTTAAAGAAAGGGAAAATAATGACACGTGTAGGAAATTAACTACAGTTCAAATCACGATGCATTAAAAATAACAAGGAAAATATGGGAAACTAGCACTTTTTTTAAACAGTATGTTTCCACAGCGCAAGAAATGTAGCAGTTATTGCAAACTAATCAATTGTCTTTTAAATCGTATACTTGATAGCATGTGTAGCACACATCGCATATGCTTCGACAAACGTGCCTGTAAAGGATTACATGAATTTACAGAGGTGTTCTTTATTGAAGTGAACGCTAGAGCGCCTGATACGCACTCTACATATCATGTTGACCGCTTATCAAGGACCAAGACAGAGAAAGAAAAACAAGAAACGACGACACGGGCGTTAACTTACAACAGATTTATTCACGGAAACACGCATGCATATATAGACAAATATGACATGCGCAGAACGCATCACCGAGTCCCCTCATCAGCCTAGCGGGGCAACCACACATCAAAAAAACATATCTCTCATTCAAACAGCCTATAGGTGGTGTCACTAACACAGTCTTGGCGTTTCTTATATGGCATGCCTCCATCAGTTGGCGCTGTGTCTGGTTCTGGCTTCTTCCCAGAATCTTCTTGACACGTGGTTTACAGGGGCAGTCATTGCAGTTCGTCTGTCTTACACTTTTGTTTATATTCCATGGCTCGGGCATTCAGACACCTTATGTAAGACTGCCCTGTGTAAGACTTGCCACACGTCAGGGGAATTTCATACAGAACTCCTATATTGCATTTGGCATACGACTGCACATGATTCTTGCCACAGCCTTGCCTTATTTTAGGTTCTGCGGAGGTGCGAGGGCAGAGGCGTTGAAAAGGGCGACGCCATACCTGCCTGCCTCCTTCCTTAGGTTATGAGTGACCTTATGAACATGAGGTACGACTTCATGTCTTCTGGTCATAGTGGTCGTCCTCACCCTTGCTTCAATCCTGGAATCTTCTGCAGGAAGGTTTCCACCACTGACCTTATCATCGATTCAGGGAACCCTGCCGTCTTAAAACGGGAAATCTGATTGTCAAAAGCAAGCCTGTGCACGCAAGATTTCCGGAGTGCCAATTCTAAACAGACCATAGCAACTCCCCACCACCTTTGACTGGGAGCAGTCATTTTGGCACCGGGCCCTTCTGTGCCCAAAAAAATATTGCGAGCACGTACAGCCTTTAGCAAAGGAAATGCTTATGTCTAAAAAACGCAGGCATTTCTCAAGTTGAAGTTCGTGAGTGAAAGAAGGACCTTTACCGAGTTGACTAAAAATGGTTGCAAAAAGTTACGAAATGGTTACAAGAAGTTACGAAGTTACAAGGTTACAAGGTTACCTTGCGTGTTGAAAACAAAAAGCTATTCATATATCTAAAAACCTTAATTTTTTTAAACCACACGAGCCCCAAACGCCTTATGAAGCACCATGTCAATTTTGGCTAAGAAAATGTTGCACAAAAACGCTGCAATGCACGACCCGATGTAGATACCACGTTTCTGCAGAAAGAGGCTATCTTCGAAACTGACGAAAGTGTTGTTAATGTAAGTTTCTAAAATCATTAAAAAAATCTTCCACCGAGATGCCGGCTGCGTTCTCGAAGGCAATATTGCCATTTGCGTGAATGCACATCCTGACCGCATCAAATAGACCATTGTGCGGAATTGAGTAAAAAAGGCCTTCTATATCTACAGAAAAACTAGGCCCATGGCCTGGTTGTCCCGAAGTCACCAGCATCGCCAGAACGCTTAGTGAAAAAAGGATCGGTTATAACAAGTATCCTCAATTTCTTTAAGATGAAGCGGCTCACTTCCACCTGCCACGTTCCACACTCGCTAGCAGTTGTCCTGAACGATATGCTGGGCTTATGTGTCTTGGCAGTAAAGAAAACACTTAGCGCTGTACTCGAGGTGCTACTAATGTCCCTAGCAAGTCTATCCAGATTAAAGGAGTTGGACATTCTTACAACTCTGTTTTTCCTCGAGCTTCGGAGTTTCTAATAGGTTTAAAATTCTTCTTCAAGGCCTCAGAGGCTTTAACGCCAAATATATCCTTCAGGGCTACTACAAATCCCTCATCCCTGTTTCCTTATGAAATCACAAGCTCGCTTACCTTTACAAAATTTCAAAGTCATATCAATGGCGGATACAGTTCGATTGGAAGGCGGCCTAGAAACACTCTTGCTAAGATAGTCAACACATTCCAACGGGCACCTGTCATGGTCGTCCTGCGGAGCCTTCTGCGCCACTCGCCTTGATTAGCGGTCAACATGAAATGCAGTAAACACCAACTAGGCTAAACTCAAGTTTTTCTGAAACATTCACTACACGATCCCATATATGCCATGTCTAAAACATGGTAGACATAACGTGTTTTCGGCTGTACAATCACTTTCAGCACATACAATCTGCAAAAGCATATCCTTCAAGATATGTGTTTGTTTCTCAGAGGATACCATTGCATGTTCGCTGATATAGATACCACACATTCAACCGGCGCAGTGGAGCAAATTGCCTGCATTAACGACATAATTAAAATTGATAAAACTATAAAATTTATCATATAGGCCGATGATACTACTCTTCTTATTTCTGGTCCGAATGCACCGAATTTAATGCGAAAATGTAACGATCTACTCACTGAGCTATCTGAATGGTCAATTGCTAATTGCCTAAAAAGAAATCCTACGAAACCTAAAGTGATGTTATTTCCCACAAAAAATAAAGCTCTTACAAGTAATCAAATTTTAGTGTGTTCTGGTAAAGAACTGCAAATTGTTGACGAACATAAAATATTAGACGTTGCTTTTTCTTCGCCCCTTATTGGGATAAACATACTGAAAATATCAACAAAAAACTGTCTGCTGTAACAAGTGTTTTGTCTGGATGTAGGTGTCTTCTTCCACCCAAAGCGAAACTTAAAATTTATTATGCCTTATTTTCTTCACATGTAAATTGCTGTAGCTTAGTGTGGCCGACCACAGGAAAGGCGAATGTTATGAAAATCCTTTGTTTGCAAAAGATTCGGCACATTGACAACATGGGTTTTCCGGACAAAACGCGGCCATTTTTTAAGGCACAAAATCAGTTAAATAAAATATTTCTACACTTTCCGCCTTCTAAATAATGTTTACTTCTCAAATACTGCCTTTAAAAACTTCCTAGTGTCTACCGCATCTTTGCCACCTAAATTCATTTCTGCCAATACGAGAAGCAGCGCTACGTCGTATGTTCCGTGGTTTCGTAATAAATATAGCCTACAGTCATTACAACAAAATATTGACACGTACACATGTTTATCTTTCACCGGTAGCCGCTTTCAACATTGGCTGACAAATGTTAAACGTTATCGCTCGGCGCAGGACGCGCCTGCATTGGAAGCTTCTCGGACGTTATCAATGCTTCTATCCGTCGTCTGTGGTCACCGACGCCCATGTAATCTGATTGTATGAGCGACGCGAATTGTCTAGAACTTTCTGGAAGACACGCGGGCATCAGGGATTAATCTGGAACCTTCGATGACTCAGGTATAAAAGCCGACGCGTTTCGCCGCTGATCAGATTTTCGACGATCGCCGACTGTGTTCGCCGCTATCGTTGTGCTTTGAGTGTAGTTTGCTTTTGTGGGCACAGGTTCGCCCAATAAACAACCAGTTTCGTCATACACAGTTTTGTGACTGTTTTCTCTACCGTCACTACTACGTGACATCTGGTGGAGGTGCTAGTTCGTTCATGCACCGAACGCCCCCGCAAAGCCGCGACCCAAGCCCGAAACCGGAGAACGAGACCAACGTCGCCAAGGACCAGCGAGCTAGCCGTAGGCAGCAAGGACTTGTGCCGGAGTTCGGACTTCTTCCCGAAAAGACCACTGCAATCAAGGCCAAGTCAACGACCAAAATGGCAGCACCAGCGTCCCCCATCCTGCTGCAGCAACCTCGGGAGCCACCGACTTTTCGTGGATCATCGGCTGAAGACCCTGAAACCTGGCTGGAGACATACGAGAGGACCGCGACGTTCAACAAATGGAGCGACGACGACAAGCTGCTCCATGTGTATTTTCATTAGATGATGCTGCTCGGACCTGGTTTGAGAACAGAGAGACCACCCTGGTGACTTGGGACCTATTTCGTGAGAACTTCATGAGGACTTTCACGAATGTCGTGCGAAAAGAAAGGGCCGAAGTTTTATTAGAAACCAGAGTGCAATTGCCGAACGAGAACATCGCAATCTTCACGGAGGAGATGACTCGCCTCTTCCGCCACGCCGACCCCGATATGTCAGAGGAAAAGAAAGTTCGGTTCTTGATGCGGGGCGTCAAAGAGCATCTATTCACTGGATTGATGCGCAACCCGCCCAAGACTGTGGCAGAATTTGTTTCGGAGGCCACAACCATCGAGAAGACCCTTGAAATGCGAGCCAGGCAATACAACCGCCGTGCACTGACAAACTACGCCGAAGCTCAAGCTCTAGGCGCCGACGACCTGCACGAGACGATCAGAGCGGTTGTACGGGAAGAACTACAGAAATTATTCCCAAGATCGCATCCTCAGGTGGCTTCAATCGCTGAAATAGTTAAAGAAGAGGTTCAGCGATCACTAGAAGTGCCAGAAGTTCCGGTATCGCCTCAACCACAGCCGCAAGCGATGACCTACGCCGCCGTCGCCCGTCGTCAAGGCCCCCCTCCGCGCTCGCGCCAGGGCCCCGTAACGCCGCAGTTCCGTCGTCCACCGCCGCCGCCGCCAGCACGCCCGCCCGTCGCCCAGCGCAGCTCCCAGCGGAAGACGGACATTTGGCGCGCCCCCGACCACCGCCCGCTCTGCTATCACTGCGGGGAAGCCGGCCATGTCTACCGCCGATGCCCATACCGCGAGATGGGCCTACGAGGGTTCGCCGTCAACGCGCCACGTCCACAGCTTGGTGAGCGACCACGTGACATCGCCGACTACCTTGCCGGAGCCCAGTGGCAACCACGACGGCCCTCACGCTCGCCGTCACCAGGCCGCTACATCTCGCCGCATCGCCGCCTGTATGCCGGCCCAACCCGGGGCCGATCTCCCCGCCCATACCCGGGAAACTAAAAGCAGCAACCGATGGAGGTGCGGTTGCTGTACGACGCAATGCCGAAGATCCTCCGCCGCCTACGACGACGACGATTCGCGAATCATCACGACGAGATATCAGCACGCCGCCTAGCAACAGCCTTGACAGCACATCGCCGCCGAACGAAGACCTTCCGACGCGACGTAGCAGCAGCAGAGCAAGCCGACGCAGCCGTGATCCGACGCCACGAATTAACCGCAACGCCAGACGCCGGTGTACCGATCTAGACGTGCTCATCGATGGTCATAACGTCACCGCTCTCGTCGACACTGGCGCCGACTATTCAGTTTTCAGTGGCGCGTTCGCCGCCAAGTTAAAGAAGGTGCAGACGGCCTGGCAAGGACCCGATATACGGACAGCGGGAGGTCACCTAATAACGCCGGCTGGAATCTGCACAGCGCGAGTCACGGTAAACAACCGCACTTACTCGGCGAGCTTCGTAATCCTGCAGCACTGCTCCAGGGACGTCATCCTAGGCATGGACTTTCTACACCAACATGGTGCAGTCATCGACTTAAGGTCCAAGTCGATAACGCTTTCAACACACAAAGCGATACCGCCGGATACATGCATCAGTTACCATGCCTTGAATGTGCTTGAAGAACAAGTCACCGTTCCGCCTCACTCCAGCGTAATGATTTCCGTCGGTACGGAAGTGCCTGCAGACATGGAGGGCGTCATCGAGGGCGATCATCACTTACTGCTGTACCGTGAAATTTGCGTCGCTAGAGGCATAGCTGAGCTACGTGCAGGGAAAGCAACGGTGATCCTCACGAACTTCAGCCCCGAATACAAGCACATTAACAAAGGCACCACGGTTGCCTACATCGACGAAATAGTACAAGCCAGCAGTGCTTTCGCCTTCACGGATTCCAGTGCACCCGCAACGACGACTATAATACCTGAAGCAACTTTCAACGTTAATCAGAACCTTCCCAGGCATAAGAAAGAACAAATAAAAGCTCTGCTCCTGCAATACAAGGATTGCTTCTCGTCGTCGTCAAAAGTTCGACAAACCCCTGTCGCCAAGCACCGAATCATAACCGACGAAAATGTCCGCCCACTGCGTCAGAGCCCGTACCGAGTTTCGGCACGCGAACGCGAGGCCATAAGGCAACAAGTCGACGAAATGCTACGCGACGACATCATCCAGCCGTCCAAGAGTCCGTGGGCGTCCCCCGTGGTGTTAGTGAAGAAGAAGGATGGAACCCTACGTTTCTGCGTCGATTATCGTCGCCTCAACAAGGTCACGAAGAAGGACGTATACCCCCTTCCACGGATTGACGACGCCTTGGATCGACTATACAACGCAAAGTATTTTTCGTCGATGGACCTCAAAACCGGCTACTGGCAAATCGAAGTCGACGAGAGGGACCGGGAGAAGACGGCCTTTATAACACCAGACGGACTGTTCGAGTTCAAGGTCATGCCGTTTGGTCTTTGCTCGGCACCTGCGACTTTCCAACGCGTCATGGATACAGTACTGGCAGGCTTGAAGTGGCAGACTTGCCTCGTCCATTTGGACGACGTCGTTGTGTTTGCCTCAAGCTTCGAAGAACACCTGCGGCGCCTTGAAACAGTTCTTCAAGCAATCAAAACCTCCGGACTCACGTTAAAGCCAGAAAAGTGCCGCTTCGCATATGAGGAGCTCTTGTTTTTGGGCCACGTCATCAACAAGTCTGGAGTGCGCCCCGACCCTCAGAAAACTGCGGCCATCTCCAACTTTCCTCTGCCTGCTGACAAGAAGGCAGTGCGTAGATTTCTGGGACTGTGCGCCTATTACAGGCGCTTCGTCAAGGATTTTTCACGGATAGCCGAGCCACTGACGTACCTCACGAAGGCCGACGTCGAGTTCAAGTGGGAGATGCCGCAAATCGAAGCATTTGAAGAACTGAAGCGACGCCTACAATCGCCGCCCATCCTTGCGCATTTCGACGAAAATGCCGATACCGAAGTCCACACCGACGCAAGCGGCGTAGGACTCGGCGCCGTGCTTGTGCAGAGGACTGATGGACTAGAAAGGGTTGTAAGTTACGCTAGCCGGTCGCTATCGAAGGCGGAAGCAAATTATTCCACAACAGAAAAGGAGTGCCTCGCCATCATCTGGGCTACATCAAAGTTTCGCCCCTACCTCTATGGCAGGCCCTTTAAAGTTATGAGCGACCACCACGCCTTGTGTTGGCTAGCTAACTTGAAGGATCCTTCAGGTCGCCTCGCACGATGGAGTCTGAGACTTCAAGAATTCGACATCACCGTCGTTTACAAGTCCGGGCGAAAGCACTCTGACGCCGACTGCTTGTCTCGCGCCCCCGTCGAACCGCCGCCACAGGATGACCAGAATGACGACACTTTCTTGGGACCCATCAGTGCCGACGAATTCGCCGAACAACAGCGAGCCGACCCGGAACTAAGGAACCTTGTAGATTACCTGGAAGGCAAGACCGTCACTGTGCCGAAGGTGTTCAGGCGAGGATTGGCGTCGTTTTTCTTGCAAAACGACATTCTCCTAAAGAAGAACTTCTCGCCTCTCCGAGCCAACTACCTCCTCGTGGTACCCTCAGCATTGCGTCCAGAGGTTCTGCAAGCTCTCCATGACGACCCAACGGCTGGACGCCTCGGTTTTTCCCGCACGCTCGCAAGGATACAAGAAAAATACTACTGGCCTCGCCTCTCTGCCGACGTCGCCCATTACGTAAGGACATGCCGAGACTGTCAGCGACGCAAAACACCGCCGACAAGGCCAGCCGGACTTCTACAGCCGATCGAGCCACCTCGCCGACCGTTCCAGCAGATTGGGATGGACTTACTGGGGCCTTTTCCGACGTCGACGTCCGGGAATAAATGGATCGTCGTAGCTACGGACTACCTCACCCGCTACGCCGAAACAAAAGCCTTGCCCAAAGGCAGTGCTGCCGAGGTAGCCCGATTCTTCGTTGAGAACATCCTCCTGCGTCACGGTGCCCCAGAAGTCCTCATCACCGACAGAGGTACTGCCTTTACGGCAGAACTAACTCAAGCCATCCTGCGATACAGCCACACAAGCCATCGCCGGACCACCGCCTACCACCCGCAGACGAATGGCCTCACCGAGCGCCTAAATAAGACCATCGCTGACATGCTGGCAATGTACGTCGACGTCGAACACAAGACGTGGGATGCCATCCTTCCGTACGTGACCTTCGCATACAACACGGCCGTGCAAGAAACGACGCACATGGCGCCGTTCAACCTGGTCTACGGAAGGAACCCGGCAACGACGCTTGACGCCATGCTACCGGACGTCACCGACGAAGAAAATCTCGACGTTGCCACCTATTTGCAGCGTGCCGAAGAAGGTCGACAGCTCGCCCGCCTGCGCATCAAGAACCAGCAGAGGACCGACAGCCGACACTACAACCTTCGACGACGCTACGTCGAGTACCAGCCCGGTGACCGTGTTTGGGTCTGGACTCCGATACGCCGACGAGGACTTAGCGAGAAGCTGTTACGTCGCTATTTCGGACCATATAAGATCACCCGACGTATTGGCGCACTGGACTATGAGGTCGTGCCAGACGGCATTTCGAATTCACAGCGGCGCCGGGCACGACCTGAAGTCATCCACGTGGTGCGTCTTAAGCCTTTCTACGCCCGCTGACAAACTTAGGTACTTTGTTACTTTGTTATTGTTTTTTGTTATTTTGTTTATTACGCATGGTTTTGTTTTCGCTTTCGTGTTTGTTTGTAGCATCGGGACGATGCTTTTTAAGGGGAGGGTATTGACACGTACACATGTTTATCTTTCACCGGTAGCCGCTTTCAACATTGGCTGACAAATGTTAAACGTTATCGCTCGGCGCAGGACGCGCCTGCATTGGAAGCTTCTCGGACGTTATCAATGCTTCTATCCGTCGTCTGTGGTCACCGACGCCCATGTAATCTGATTGTATGAGCGACGCGAATTGTCTAGAACTTTCTGGAAGACACGCGGGCATCAGGGATTAATCTGGAACCTTCGATGACTCAGGTATAAAAGCCGACGCGTTTCGCCGCTGATCAGATTTTCGACGATCGCCGACTGTGTTCGCCGCTATCGTTGTGCTTTGAGTGTAGCTTGCTTTTGTGGGCACAGGTTCGCCCAATAAACAACCAGTTTCGTCATACACAGTTTTGTGACTGTTTTCTCTACCGTCACTACTACGTGACAATATATCCTACATTTAAAATAAATATCAAGGTATATGTACTTCCTCATCCAAAGAACATCGAATGCATTTTGTAAACATGTGACCACTGATTGTTTATCATTTATCAGAGCTTTTTGCTTTACCAATTCTTAACCCTTATACACATATATTTCTTCTTCCGATGTATCGAAAATGTTTTCTCTGAATGTCTTTATTTTTTATGTCTTGTTTTCGTGCATTATGTGGTTATTTATTTATTGTGAGTGTCTAACAATCTTAGTATTTTGGATGCAATCGCCATGTGCGCCTGCTTGTTAGGGACCACTGTCCCAGTGAATCTGTTTTTGCAACAGCTTTACGCCTAAGGCATCCACCAGAACTCTGGTATTTCTAGAAATAAATCTGTATTGTATTGTATTGTTCCTCCTCCGACATGAAGAACAAGCACCTTATGTGGCGCCAGGTTACAGCTCCTGCGCTTTCCGAGATGCCGTTTGTGCAACCCCCTCGACTCTTTGGTAGCACTCGGTAAACGCAGCGCACTTTGGCAGCTAAAATGACGGCCCGGATAATGACCTGAACCAACCATCCTGTAACGATTTTTTTGACCGAAGCTTTGATAAGCGCCCACGCATGGGTCCTTCGCGACGGCCAGCCACTGCCTGTGACTCGCAAGGCGAGAATACTCGTTATTGTCAACGCGCGGCCATGGCTGAACATTGTCATCAGCATCCCGAAGTTCACCCTATGCCAGTGTGCTACAGCTGTGGCACACCAGGTCACATAGCTAGGTACTGTAACGAACTTCGGCCATCGTGCTATGGGCAATCGATGCCGTCTACGTGGTACAGTGGTCGTATCATGAACACTCAGCAGCCAGGGTACTCCGCTCTAGGAGGCCACTTCCAAGATGAAAGGCCACGTAACTGCACGCTAGTAAGCTACTTTTGAGAATGAAGAACTCGTAACCGTTCGCCTGCTTACGACCGCACTCTGACACCTCCACCAGGTTTCCGAGCGTACCGTTCACCATCTCCCCGGCGACGCATCCCGTCATCTTCGCCACGGCGCCGCTCCCCCCGCCCCCCTCCCCCCACCAACCGGAAATCTAGCCATTGCGGTCGATATAGGAGAGGTCGCCGGATAATCTTTGCTGCTGCCTGGAATACCTCCCACTATTTTTATGCCGAAGATTAGGATTTATGTGTGTTTTGACGGGGTCTCTACCATGGCTTTAGTCGACACGGTGCGCAACTGTTTCCGTCATGAGTGTGTTGTTTAAAAGTGTGCCGGGACACAAGTCATGTTTCGTTGGGTCCAGAGGAGAAACTTTCGTGGGGTGGGTGGTGACTCATCGTACCATGTTGGAGTTCGTAATGTTTTTTGAAGCGTGCTCAAGCAGTTGAATAAGAAGAAAGACAGAATTTGTAGTAAAGGGGCCGGGGGTCAGGGAGAATAAAGAAGTTAGTAATGGCGACGTGAAGGGTACTTTGTCTGTATATTATGTGCAGTCTTGTTACATAATTTGGCGCAGTCGACGACAAGAACCAATATGTGGGTGACTTTCTTTGCGGAGAACTGCAGCAACTCTGTGGTATTCAAGAAATATCAAGTCGAGGACGAAGTCGCCACTGAGCTTCCCGAACACGTCACTACAACACCTGGCACATGTCCTCGCCGCTTTGTCAGAAGCCAACCTAAAGGTCAATTTTAAGAAGAGTGAATTTTTAACGAACAAGGCTACATTCTTGGGTAGAGTTTTGGATGGCACTACAAAAAAAAAACACAAAAGAAGAATCGGTGGAACGCATGCAATACTCGTGAAACCTTTTGACGTTCACTCATTATGCGTGTTTTTGGAGATGACAGGACATTTTAGAGCATTTATCCAAGACTATGAGATGTCTGACAAGACTAACACAAAAAGACGTACCATTCTGTTGGACGGGTGACTGTGAGGGAGCCTACCAAGAGCTAGTACGAGTTATCTCGTCTGATCCAGTCCTCAGACTGCCGGACTTTGCTCTACCATTTGAGCTCAATACAGATGCCTCGCACAACGGAACGGGTGCGATACTATACCAGCGAGACACAAGTCAGCCGAACAATCGCCAACTAAGCGTAATTGGCTACCATAGCTACACATTTAACAAAGCGGAGGCGAACTACACGACGACAGAGAAGGAAGCTTTAGCCGTTTTAAAGGCAATTCGGTACTTCCGTTCCTACCTGGAAGGTACCAGATTCAAGTTGTACACAGATTATGAGGCGCTTACGCACCTCTTGAAAATGGCGGAGCTGAAAGGAAGAGTCGCACGGTGGGTCAGCGAGCTTCAACAGTTCGACTTTGAAGTGAATCACCGTCCCGGAGCTTCTATGAAAATGCGGACGCAATGTCTAGATTGGGGGTAACAGTTATTGATGTGCAACACGAAGCAATAGGTACTGCCAAAGTTTGGGAAGGAACTGAACTTTTGCAACAGACCCAGACAGGCAAAAAAGCAGTGCCTGCTACACTGGTTCCGAAAATTCTGGACCTTTACCACAATAGTCCCCATTCAGGTGGTCATGATGGCTTTTGGCGGACCTACATGAAACTGACGAAAAGGTGCACATGGCCCCGCATGAAGGAAGACACAAAAAGATACGTGCAATAATGCCACAAATGCCAGGTGAATAAAGTAAAGTTCAAGCAACCAACCCAACAGATGACATTACCGACGCACTCGAGCGTACCATTTGAAGTTATTCACATGGACTTCGCTGAACTCCGAAAAAAATCTGAATGCGTGAAGAAAACGCAAGCATTCCTGTTGTGTGTGGATGAGTGCACCAGGATGGTGGCAGCAAAACCTGGAAAGGAGGACGCGAACAGTGTGATTTCCTTTCTAAGCCGAAAGATGTTTGACAACGTTAAAGTAGTAGTGTCAGACAACGGACCTGCCTTTCGGAGCCATCGCCTTAAGGAATTGGCCGAGCGACGTGCAGTTACGCTCAGGTTCATAGCACCGTATCACCCAGCAGCTAATTGATTAGCTGTGCGAGCAATTCGGGACATCAAACAGTACATAAATATGTATCCAGACTTCCCAGGTGGATGGAAGTGCTGCCTTGAAGCGGCGGCAGCTCATCATAACCGATCCTATGCAACAGCTCTGGGATGCACACCGCTCTTTGCTGTTACCGGGAACCCAACCTATCTACCAGCCGACACGTCTCCAGGAATTCAAGCAGCGCTGCAACTGACAGGAGAGAGAAGAAATGAAGAGAGCGAAGCACCGTGAAAGAATGAAAAGGAACTTTGACAGGTTGGAGACTTGGTGCTAGTAAGAAAAGGGCTGTCAAACTCATGCTCAAATCACAGAGGACCATTCTCTGTTGTCAGAACAGCAAGCCAACAAGGAATCTTAAAGACTGTCTGGTATGTAGGCCCCAATGGCACCGTCGAATCAGGCTCTATAGCAAACGTTTTTAAATACCATCCCAGGAGGGATGAAAACAATGGCGGGGAGAGTGAAGCGTGCTCAAGCAGTTGAAGAAGAAGAAAGACAGAATTTGTAGTAAAGGGGCCGGGGGTCAGGGGAGAATAAAGAAGAAGTTAGTAATGGCGACGTGAAGTGTACTTTGTCTGTTTATTATGTGCGGGCTTGTTACATTTTTACCACTTAGGGCCCATTCACACTTGCGATAGACGAGGTCGTGCGAGCAAGTTAGCCGCAAAGCGACCAGTCGCAAGTAGTCGAAAACGGTCGCTTTTCTCGAAATGCGACCGTTTCGCGCCAGTCGCTCACTGCTCGATTTTTCAGTCCGGCGACCACAGTCGCAGAACAGCTGAACCAATGAGATGCGAAGGAACAGGACTTCCGTATACGCTGACGCTTATTTTACGCGGCAATTACATTTCCAGTAGACGTGAACGGCATATCGTGACACATTTCGGTTTAGCGACTCGTCGATTCCATTTGTCCGTGTGAACATCGTTCGTCTTGAGTAGCTTTCTGGTCGCCAATCGCAATCGGTCCCGCGACCTCGCCTAGTCGCAAGTGTGAATGGGCTCCTATAGTCTACTGTCCTTCCTCGCTACACCCACGATGTGATTCTAGGGATCGAATTTTTGCAATTATATGGTTCCACTGTTGACTGCCACATGGGAGAACTCAGTGTAGCAGGAAGTTCATCTGTGATCTTGGAAGACTCGCCCAGCAAAGAGAGTGTTTTGCATTTGCCAGGGTACAGTTGTGCCCGCTTTACCCGCGATGGGTGTTTCTGTTGCTTGTTCTACTCGATACCCGTTTGATGCTGCGGTGGACCCTGTACATGTGAGCTGCCTAAAGAAAAATCTGTTAGTTCCTCATTGCATGCTATCGGTGCTGAATGTATGCACAATGCTGTGGGTGATAATTTGTTCGAATGAAGCATCGTTGCTGCCTCAAGGCGTAAAGTTTGCCACATTTCAAGTAGACTCGCTGATACCCATGAAAGTGCTTACAGAATTTTCGGAGACAGGAGAAGCCAGCAACATCCTCTCGCTGTTGACTCAAAGATCATTTTCATGGTCGCCAAATCACTCAGTCACCACAAGCGTGAGTCGTTGGTGGCGCTCCTTGCGAAACATTTCTCGGTATTCGACTTCATGCAGCGCGACGGCCTGCCACAGATCCCTGCGTCTAAAACTCGCCACCGCAGTCAACACAGGATCAGCCCAACCGATTCGGCAAAAACACTATCGCATGTCGCCCGCATAGCGCAATATAATCAGTGATCAAGACAAAGAAATGCTAAAGAAAGGAGTCATTCAAGAGTCAGAACCGTTCGGACGTTGCGGGCGCGTTGCACAGCCCGAAAGGCATGACGTTCAATTCAAATATTCTGTCCGGCGTTACAAATGCTGTTTTTTTTCCTACCGTCAATGTGCATAGGAGTTTGCCAGTAACCTGACCGCAGATCACCAGAGGAGAAGTAAGAGTCCGGAACAAGGCAATCGATCGCGTCGTCAATTCCCGGAAGCGGTTTCACATTATTCTTCGTAGCGGTGTTTAGGCGTCGGTAATCAACCCAGAATCGTCACGCACCGTCCTTTCTTTTCATAAATATCACTGGTGCTGCCCAAGGGCTCGATGACTCTTGAATGACTCCTTTGTTAAGCATTTCTTTGTCTTGATCACTGATTATATTGCGCTATGTGAGCGACATGCGATAGTGTTTGACGGAAACAGTTGCGCACCGTGTCGACTAAAGCCATGGTATACCCCGTCAAAACACACATAAATCCTAATCTTCGGCATAAAAATAGTGGGAGGTATTCCAGGCGGCAGCAAAGATTATCCGGCGACCTCTCCTATATCGGCCGCACTGGCTAGTTTTCCGGTTGGTAGGGGGAGGGGGGGGGGGCGGCGCCGTGGCGAAGATGACGGGATGCGTCGCCGGGGAGATGGCGAACGGTACGCTCGGAAACCTGGTGGAGGTGTCAGAGTGCGGTCGTAAGCAGGCGAACGGTTACGAGTTCTTCATTCTCAAAAGTAGCTTACTAGAGTCCAGTTACGTGGCCTTTCATCTGGGAAGTTGCCTCCTAGAGCGGAGTACCCTGGCCGCTGAGTGTTCATGATACGACCACTGTACCACGTAGACGGCATCGATTGCCCATAGCACGATGGCCGAAGTTCCTTACAGTACCTAGCTATGTGACCTGGTGTGCCACAGCTGTAGCACACTGGCATAGGGCGAACTTCGGGATGCTGATGACAATGTTCAGCCATTGCCGCGCGTTGACAGTAACGAGTATTCTCGCCTTGCGAGTATGCAGTGGCTGGCCGTCGTGAAGGACCCATGCGTGGGCGCTGATCAAAGCTTCGGTCAAAAAAATCGTTACAGGATGGTTGGTTCAGGTCATAATGCGGGCCGTCATTTTAGCTGCCAAAGTGCGCTGCGTTTACCGAGTGCTACCAAAGAGTCGAGGGGGTTGCACAAACGGCATCTCGGAAAGCGCAGGAGCGCCACATATGGCGCCACATCGGGTGCTTGTTCTTCATGTCGGAGGAGGAACAATACAATACAATACAGATTTATTTCTAGAAATTCAAGAGTTCTGGTGGAAGCCATAGGCTAAAAGCTGTTGCAAAAACAGATTCACTGGCCCGATGGTACATTGCAAGGCATACATGGTGATTGCATAAAAAATAACAAGGTTGTTAGACACTCATAATAAATAAATTAACCACATAAATGCACAAAAACAAGACAGAAAAAATAAAGACACTCAAAGCAAACATATTCGATAGATCAGAAGAAGACATATATGTGTATAAGGGCTAAGAATTCGTAACGCAAATGGGCTCTGATAAATGATGAGCAATCAGTGAGCACTTGATTACAAAATGCATTCGATGTTCTTTGGATGAGGAAGTACATATACCTTGATATTTATTTTAAATGTAGGATATGTTTTGTTGTAATGACTGTAGGCTATATTTATTACGAAACCACGGAACATACCACGTAGCGCTGCTTCTCGTATTGGCAGAAATGAATTTAGGTGGCAAAGATGCGGTAGACACTAGGAAGTTTTTAAAGGCAGTATTTGAGAAGTAAACATTATTTAGAAGGCGTAAAGTGTAGAAATATTTTATTTAACTGATTTTATGCCTTAAAAAAGATGGCCGCGTTGTGTCCGGAAAACCCATGTTGTCAATGTGCCGAATCTTTTGCAAACAAAGGATTTTCATAACATTCGCCTTTCCTGTGGTCGGCCACACTAAGCTACAGCAATTTACATGTGAAGAAAATAAGGCATAATAAATTTTAAGTTTCGCTTTGGGTGGAAGAAGACACCTACATCCAGACAAAACACTTGTTACAGCAGACAGTTTTTTGTTGATATTTTCAGTATGTTTATCCCAATAAGGGGCGAAGAAAAAGCAACGTCTAATATTTTATGTTCGTCAACAATTTGCAGTTCTTTACCAGAACACACTAAAATTTGATTACTTGTAAGAGCTTTATTTTTTGTGGGAAATAACATCACTTTAGGTTTCGTAGGATTTCTTTTTAGGCAATTAGCGATTGACCATTCAGATAGCTCAGTGAGTAGATCGTTACATTTTCGCATTAAATTCGGTGCATTCGGACCTCAAATAAGAGTAGTACCATCGGTCTATATGATAAATTTTATAGTTTCATCAATTTTAGGTATGTCGTTAATGCAGACATTAAAAAGCATATAACCTAATACGGTCGCTTCTGGCACGCCATTTAGTAAAAGAACAAAACATGTCTTCTCGTGCTTTATGCTTATTCCGGTAAGATAAGACTCAAATAACGTTAATGACGTACCTCTAACTCCATTCTGTGATTATTTCCATAGCAATGTTTATGATTTACGCAATTTAACGCCTTGCTGAGATCAATGAATAGTACCAAATTGGAGATATTTCTTTCTATGTATTTAGTACACGTTCCTTGAGTGTGAGCAAAGCATTTTCCGTTGTTCCGTAGAGTTTAGAAGCATCCAAGGAGGGAAAAAATCAGGACAGGAAAGAGCGTCACTTGCAACTAATTTATCGAAAGCAGACAAGGGTCAAATTTATAGAAGAAGATGACCTTGTGCGCACGTACATTTGCGCACGTAACTCAAAGTTTGCATCGTTACCCAGCCAGTGCAGAAACTGGCGCTCAGTGCTGCGTAAAGCCACAGACGTATCGCTGACACAGATGTCACGTTTCATCGCTATGAAACGTGACATCTGTCCTGATTTTTTCCGTCCTTGGTTGCGTCTAAACACTACAGAATGAGATGAACCAACTAGCCCAGCAACAAGTCCTGATACATTTTCCGTTGACCTGCCTTTTCGAAAGCCGCACTGAGCACTTGATAGAAGATTTTGTCTGTCAAAACAACTCAACACACGAGAAAAGATTACCTTTTCTAATCTTCTGGAAAACATAGGTATTATTGATATGGGTCGGTAATTTGGCACATCGTTTCTGCTGCCTCCTTTAAAAAGTACAGTAACTCTACTCATTTTCATTCTTTTTTGGGGAACACCGCAGACTGTGAAGCTAAATTAAAATTATGCGTTAAAGCTGGAGTGATGTATACTACAACATATTTTGTGGTTTTATCTGTATAACATCAATGTCAAGCACTTTACTACTTTAAAGGTTCACAAAAATGCTAAATAACTGAGATTCACCACTGCGATTTATCAATAAACCTTTCGAAATGGAAAGAAACGATGAAGTATCAAGCGGAGTTTGCTGTGGCACGGTTATGCTTGCAAAGTACTTATTGAAAAGTACCTAGGGTTTGCGAGCGCTAAACCTGAGATTTCCTTTTTATTGTAGATTATCTTGTCCGGTGAGGTAGAATGCTTTTTGTGACCAAGAACATTATTGATAATGCTCCACAAGGTGTCAGGATGTTTGCTAGTGGCGTCTGCAAACCGACGCGCACAATAAGCATTCTTAGCGAGTCAAAGTTCGGTATTTATTTTTTCTGTACCTTTTGAAGAGTGTCAGCGAAACGCAGCAAAACACTTGGAATACGCGACATTTACATCACTTATTTTGTGTAGTTATAGTTGAAACGGCACTTTTAAAAAGATACATATTTCTATGAGTTATATCTTGTAGTGTAAACATCACTCAGAACTACTTTTTCACACATTGATACGATGTCTTAAACACAGGGCAATGATCACTGATGTCCGACGTCACTGTTCCAGTATGTTCCAGTATTCGTAATAAGAATGCCAAGACCTGTGGGTGAGGACATCGTAACACAAGTTGGTGTACTAATTAGGTTGACAAATCCAGCACAGCTAAGTCTATTAGTAAAATCTAGTGTGACAGCAGTATTTTCAAGAAAACTTATGTTAGTGCCTCCCCTGCAGACAAGCCGAAATTCGTTAACAGCAACATATTCCAGTAAATTATCAAAGAAATTCAAAAAGCCAAAAATATTTACATTTCATTTGGCGGGCGATATACGACCGAAATTATATCGCATAAGTGTTCAGGCGTTAAAATTTCATAGTAATAAGTTGTTCTGCAAAATACTGATACTTGTTCGCATTTCCATCCCGACGCGACATATATTGCTACACGCGCTCCTTGTTTACCAGTTCTATTTAAAACTCAATCAGCATAGCCATCAAGGTACAGCCGAGCACTGCTGTCATGATACCATGTTTCAGTTCAGTTCAGTTTATTATTCGTTCATACAGTTATTTACACAAGAATTGATATACAGACAAGGATCCCATAGTCAGAGACTGCACCGGAACCCTTGCATAATTGTTATATAAAAAATAAAGCGCAATACAGAGCAGAGAAACAACAAAATGTAATAAGCAAAAATACAAATCAGCAACATAACATTATACAAAGTGAATCAGACAGGAAATAATTCTTAAGTTGGCATTTAAATGGGTACAAGGTAGACGACAATTTAATGGCATAGTCTGTTCCAAAGTTTAAGTGCGCAAAAAGAGGAAGCCATCTTTCCGTAATTAGTATGTCATAAAGGTGACAGGAAATTTCCTTCTGCTGCAAACCTTGTGTTCTTAGGATTAAGAAGTAGATCAGAACTAACGAAGTTGTAAGAAACTTGTTTAATTATTAGTTTGAAAAATAATATCGCTAAATGATAGTTGAACAAATCTGTAACTTGAACAATGCGGTTTGTACGTAGTTGAGAAGAGGCATTAGAGAAAAAATGGCTTCGGGTTATAATGCGAATGGCCTGATTGTGAATGTGCTGAATGTAGGAAAGATGACAACGATAAGTATTACCCCATGAAGCAATGCCATAAATGATATGGCTATGAATGAAAGCGAAGTATAATGATAATAATGCTTCTGTGGAAAAAATGCACGTGATTTAAGTAGTGCTCTATTACCAACTGCTGTTTTTTGCTTGATGTGCGCAATGTGATTGGTAAACTTGTAGTGGGGATCTTTTTAATGCCGAGGAAGGACACACAAGTGGAGGGAGGAATATCATGCCCATTGAGGGTTATGGTCGGAGAACAAGGTAAATGTCTCTCTGATGACCTAAATATCGTGAATTGCGTTTTCGCAGGGTTTAAAATAGGAAAAGTGGCGTTATACCAATCAGTAGTTTTAGACAGGTCACTGTTTAGTTTCAAAATTAGCAAATGTACTGATTTATCTGTGAGGGCAACAGTCGTACCATCTGCGTATAATATCGGTAGTGTATAATTAATACAATCGGGTAAATCATTCATATAAATGCAGAATAATTGTGGACCTAAAATGGCGCCCTGGGGCACTCCTTGGTTAATAATTTTGCTTTCAGTGAAATCCCCACCTGCGTAAACTGTTAATTCACGATTAAATAGATCACTTTTTAACATATTAAGTAACGGACCAGAAATTCCAATAGAATGCAGTTTAGTAAACAAGACATTATAGTTTCTTGTATCCAAGGCTTTAGTAAAGTCTAAAAAGACCGAGGGAACAAAGTGTCCGAGATCAAGTGAACGCCTAATACATATAATCAGTTAATGCTAGCAAAGCCAAGTTAGTCGAGCTTCCTGAACCGAAATCGAACTGACAAGGTTTCAGCAAGCTAAATTTGTTAAGGTAGCTGTTAATACGGCTAACTAATAACTTTTCAACAACCTTACTAATTGAAGATAAAATACATACAGGACGATAGTTAACGACTTGAACTTTATCACCCTTTTTGTAAACAGGAATTACCCTAGCTTTTTTTAGTAATCTAGGGAATATACCGGTTGTGAACCTAAGGTTAATTAAATTACTGAGAGCATCAGAAATAGTCGGAGCAACAAGCTTTAAATGAAATGCGGAAATTCCATCAAGACCAGGAATTGTGTTCTTTAGGTTGCAAGTCACATTAAGGACTTCTTCAGAGGTCACAGGACACAAAAAGAAATGGTGGTCGCATCGGCTAGCATGATAGACAGAAGAAACGTGTGGCATTATACAGGGTGTTTCAGCGAACACTTTCAAAAATTCTGAAAGGTTTCCTGTGGCAGATAGCACAATTCTACTTAATGAGCTGGTCTACTCGAAGAGGCGGACATTACTTGCACAAGAAATTGAAATGCATAATCCAATAATTAACAGAAATTCACTAATTATGTTTTTAACTAATTACCTGATGGCCCATATTGCAATTTACAAATTGTAGCCGTGGAGGTCCCAAGGCGGATCCACGTGGAACGGTTTCTCGGGATGACACTAGTTACGAGATATTAATTCCCGAACTTTGCGGAGAAATACATTGGCGTTCCAGTTAAGTTCTTAACAAAACGTTGCTTTCTGGATCGAAGAACCAAGTTCGGGAATTAATATCTCGAAACTGGCGTCATCCCGAGAATTCGTTCCAAGTGGATCAGCCTTGTGAACTCCACGGCTACAATTTGTAAATTGCAATTGGGTCATCAGGTAATTAGTTAAAAAACATAATTAGTGAATTTCTGTAAATTACTCGATTATGCATTTCAATGTTTTGTGCAACTAATGTCCGCCTCTTTGAGTTGACCAGCGCATTAGCTAGAATCGGGCTATCTGCCACAGGCAACCTTAAATACATTTTTAACGTGTTCGCTGAAACACCCTGTATACTTCAAAAATTGGTTACTGAACGCACGGGCAATGCTAGGTGGGTCAGTGATAGTTACATTATTGTAAGTTATTTTTTTCAATGGAACGGCCACGATGCGGTACATTCAAAAACTCGTTGATAAGTTGCCATTGTTTTTTCGGATGAAACCTATTTTTCACCAATTCATTTTCGTAATATTGCCTTTTAGACTTTTCCAATAAATTGCTCAGGATGTTGCAATATTTCTATAGCGTAGTGCTAAATTATCATGGAAAGGTTTTTTCTTAGTCTTCCTATGTATGTTTTCTTTTTTCCCTCATGCTCTCAAGCAGCTTATTAGCGATCCATGGATTGTGCGGAAATTTAAATTTCTTTTTGCACTTTACAGTTACAGTGTTGGCTTGAACAGCTTTTAAAAATGAAGACGAAAATAACTGAAGTGCTTCTTCTGGATTTTGTTTGGTAGCTATCACTGTCGAGTTAATTTTGTCAATTGCATCAATAAACTTTATCTTATCAAGACGAGACGTAAAAGAACAGCGATCTGTCCTAGGAAGGTTAGATTTGAAAGTGACAAATACAGGGTAACGATCCAATATGTCTATGTCAATTAGACCAGAATCTGGTGAAGGCGAAATATCAGTGAGGACATGATCAAAGAGGGAACGGCTTCCTTGAGCAGAAATCCTGGTTGAAGAAGTTATTAATTGCTTAAGCCCAAAGATAGTAAAACAGTCTGTATAGGCACATAAATCACCATTGTCGACATCAGGCGTGTTAATATTTATAGCACTTACGATTAGGACGAGCTTGTTTTCACTAGTAATTTTTTGCAGAACTACGCTAAGATGACGAAGAAAATCAGGTACGGAAGAAGACGGAGAACGGTAAATACAGCCAATAATAAATCCGCCACAGTAGTTTGGAGAAGACAAGGCATCGGTTTCGATCCAAACAGTTTCGCAGTGAAATACATCAAGGGATACGTCAAGTCTACGCTTATATCTAATCTGGGGTGAGATAAAAATCGCGCTACCACCATGTTGATCTGCAGTACGATGGCAATACTTTGCCTGATAGGAATAAAACCGGTATAAATTGCTATCAGCCGGGCCAAGCCATGTTTCAGATATGCAAATGAACGAAAAAGTGTGGGAAAGAGAATCAATGAATGAAGATATGTTGTTATGATTCTTACGCAAACTTCGCGCTTTCATGTGAACCAAAGAAGAACCAGCAGAAGTAAGCAGCGATAAAGCTTCACACGGCGAAAACAGAGACATGTTTGAAGGATTGAGTCACACAAAGTACAAATATTCAGGTTAAAACATGACGCGAAGGTCGGCCTCAGAGCTTATGAATAACCCTTTGCTATTTTCAGTCTCGCGTGCGTTAATCTGGCAGTTGTCTGTCCAAAGGAACTGCCACTTGTGCTCCTTCTTTAGAGCAAGTGCTCTGCCTAACAGACGTTTGTTCTCAAATGTGAGGTGCTCGTTAGCATATATTGGGCTATCAATATTAACGGAGAGCCCAATCATCGAGGTTCTCAGGCGTGCCTTTCTAGCCTTACGGAGGAATTCATTCTTCTTGGTACGTGAGCAAAATCGAACAAATAAATTTTTCTGTGGTGACTTGCTCGCGACCCGATGGACTGTGTCAATGTCCACCACATCTAGTGGACAGTCAATTGCATCAGCGACAGCAGTCAAAATGGCAGAGCAATCCTCTCCTTGCGTTGAAGGGATGCCTTTAATTTCAATATTGTTCGGCCTGCTGTCCTGTTCCATTGATTAAATTCTTTTTGTCAAGGATTCATTCTGTGCTATCAAAGCCTTGTTTGTAGCAGATAGTTCATGAAACGTCACCCGCATTTCTTCATACTGCTGACTTATGAAACGTACACTATCAGCAAGTGCACTATTATTGCCAAGGCCCTGGTCCTCAAATTTCTGTACAATTTTAGCAGCAACCCCTTCAACAACAGAATCAAGTTTACCTTCAAGCAATTACTCGAGGCGCTTAATCTTCTTGCACAGCTCAGCATTACTAGGCATCTCATGGCACAAGAAGTAGCTCATCCAAATAATAGAGAGCAGAAAACCCGTGAGCAGCCGCCGCAAAGAGAACCATGACGTTAGCATAATTTGGTTAGCATAATGATATCTAACTTGACAGAGAACAAATGAGAAAAAAATTACTTATAATTTCTTGTTTATTGGCTGCACATCGATCACTGAAGTGTAGAACGGAAATGCTGGAGTTTTGTTGTAGCTGTAAACGATTCGGCAAGATGAAATCATGATATTCCATGGGATTTTAGCGAGTGCTTCCAGTAGCGTCAGAAACAGCAGACTTAATCCTAGTAAGATTACCTTCTTCCGATATTTGCACAGCATCACAGTTTTCATTTGCCCTTGCATAGATTTCTCCGTTGCTGGTCCACACATTGACATTTATGTTCATATTTCTTTCTCACTGCCATGCCAAGCAGCCTCTTTAGTGCTGGGCACAAATGTTCGTTTACGTAGACGGAGGACGTAGATTCTAATCCTAGGTCTCTGTTCGTGATTCTTGATTTCCTTGCTGTTTTCAAGGTGGCGTCGCATTTAGCTCTAGATTTAAACTGAGCAATGCTTGTTTTATCCGTGTTGCGAGTTGGAGCACGTTGATAACACTCAATGTCAAATGAACTGATAGGCTCAAGGATTACATTGCCTTTATGAGACAATATAGTAGCAAGGTCCCATTTTCTTTCTTCAAAACACCCGGTATTTCATGGTTAGTTTTTCAGGAGTAGTGCTTTGAACGTGTGAGTCGCCTTTGAAGATCTGATGATTTTTTTCAGGGCAGCACATTTAGCGTCATATAGCGTCCATCATTTTCTTTTGCATGCCATGCATTCTTTGAGCTCAAAATCCAGCTTCTGCCTCATTTCTTCGACTGACTAATGCGGAAAGTCAATGCTCTTACCTATTTCGCTTTCCTCATTGCGCACCTCCCGGATTTCATTCCTGAAGAAACGTTCCGATGCGTCTTTGAAAGGTTTGAATTCTTGCCTAATTTTAGTCCTTAGCAATTCAGTCATTAACTCTTCCTTCAGCTTTGCTAGTTCCTTAGCCATATTGGCAATCGTACCTTCAGCAACAGGTGCACAAATCGAGCAAATACAAGCTGGCAATTGCGACGACACTGTATCAATACAAATGTACAATGAGCACTAACGTGTAGTAAAACAAGCAGTAATCTTTAGCACTGCCAAGTGGTGACGACGACCAGATCGTCTATACTGACACTGAGTGCTGGACGATAAGTCTGTTGGAAAATTCGTGTCCACACTGGCCGCAGTCGTCCCCTTAGCTAGTCGTCCAAATTTCGGTGCAATGTCACGAGTCTTCAGTGTTTCGAAGGTACGGCAATGCCGTATCACGTTTCTGATAGGGTTTCCAAGTTGTCTTGTCCAATAAGGACACATCTTCCGCGATTCCCTTTAAAAGGTGTTCCACGTTATCCTCTTCTGGCAAAACTGGCCTTGCACAGTTTTCGAACATCCTCGGTGAATGTGGTACAAGTCTTCGAGGAGCTGAGCCCCCTGAACTAACGTTAATTACGCTCGTTTCTTCTTAGCATCCGAATCGCCAAAGCACTTCCTGATCTCCTCAACGAAACAGGCCCAGGCAGTTAGCACGTTCGCATGGTTGTCATACCAAACCATCGCTGTGTCGGCCAAATAGAAAACAACGCTCCTCAGTTGGGAGGCAGCGTTCCAATGATTGTACTGTGTTCATAATGGGTGAGCCACTCATCGACATCTGCTGCCTCTGCGGAGAATGTGCGTGGCTCTCGGTAGAGCTCAATCGGGGCTCGTCGGGCCGATGTAGTACTGGGAGCATCTTCCTCTCTAGGCATGGTGATGGTCGATGGCAAAAGTCTGGCAAAGCGGCGGCTTCTAGGAAGCTCTTGTACTGATGGCTCCGTTGTCGTTTGTGGAATTTATCCCGCGCAGCTCTACCAAATGTTACGTGCCAAGCGTTTATTTAAATATGCAGGGCAGTTAAATCGGAACGGTTGGCGTTTTTCGGGAGCGGAACAAAAGCAGGCAGCCGAACGTCGTCTTCCTTATCTACCACCTGTCCCAATGTCATTCGCCCTCCTTTGTCTTCTGTTACGAGAGCTCGTGACAATATATTGCGGTAGAAATGGCTACATGGGGTTAATTAACAAGAAAAAATTCGCCATTCGATTATTCATTTACAGGCATCAACAGCGTTGAAGACAGAAACACAGGTGACGACACCTGAAAAAAATTTACCGTAGCTTGCACTGGAGGCGCAATGCTAGAGACAGCGCAGCTGATGGGCACCTAGCTAGTCCTGGCTTTTGGCCTAGGCTAAGCATTACCAAGTCATCCCCAGCATTTTCCTGAATTTATTGATTATTGATCGATTGTCGATTACCTATTGTACCTATTGATTTTCTATTGATTGGCTATCGCATGGTATTGGCCACTTGTTTAGGCTAGACTAAGCACTACCAAGTCATCTGCCGCATTTCCCGGAACTTATTGATTATTGATCGATTATGGATTACCTATTTATTGGCTATCGACTGGCTATCGATGACTGACTATGCTTAAGCAGTCCCAACCATGCTTATCTAGACTTAGCCAGGCTCAGCTTCGCTAGTTCGCAGGGCTAAGTGCCATTTTGCTTGGACCCTTTCTGCACAGCCGCCAGGATCAGCCCACATTTTCTGTAAACGACACACGGACTAACGGTCGGCTTAAACATCTCCGCTGTTAGAACACCACGTTTCCCTGTCTATCAAGTCGATTTGTTATGGCGACAGACTGGCATATAAGTACGCTAGCATGAGTCGTCAAACGCGCAAAAACACGACAAACATAAATAGAGCAAGGGTTGGTCATCCTTACACAATGATATATGTGAGCGGTAAATGCGTTTGGTCACAAGTTAGCAGATAAATATGAAATTTCCATGTCTGTAGCAAAACAGACCGCGCACTGGCACATTTCTGTTTCAACGTTGATCGTTGATATTCTGTAGGCTTCTGTTATTTCCCGGATCACTTGGTGGCTGTTTTTTTTTTTTTTTTGCTAAGACCACTTTTTTGTGTTTTTGCAAACAGAGGCCGGCAACCGCAATTCTTACAATGTCAGCTGGCCACTGACTGCTTTTGTCTTGTTGTAATGCCACTGGGCTTGGTGCTGGGTATGTGCACTGGGATTTACTATGCCTTCAATTTTATATTTCGCAATTTGACATTCTACAATTTACTGATCACAAATATAAGCGCTGCAATACATCAACCGTTACATTATTCCATGCTTCAAAGGCCGCCTTGGATGAAGAAATAAGCACTCTTTCTCACTGATTCAGATCGTTAAAAGGTTATTCTCTATCTTTCTCACATTACGTTGAGGTCCACTACTCTTGAAGGAGGAGGAGAAATAAACATTCATTTTAGAAACCAGCACTTTATGATGGCCGGGCTCCCATGAGGGAACGTCAAAGGTGAAGCTACCAATTCTTTTTTGTCTGCCTTTATGTCTGTGCCCACCATTCGAGCATTTGGCAATACCTCCGCCGTAGGGGAAAGCAAGGGGAGAGGGGTTTGGAGGGATGTTTCGCTCCTGTTGAGGGGGGGGGGGGTTTCTCGGAGAGGGGTGGTAGGTGGGTGTGTATAAACCTCTGATTGGAAGTGACGCAAAATATGATACCATCGAAAGGCACACTCATAGAGTTCTTCCATAATTGTATATATTCGGGATATATTTGAACAAGGTACCAGCCAGACGGTAAGCCCTTCTGCCATTGCTTCTTTGCGCACTTGTCTTGTCCCTTGCCTATACTTTTATTTTGCTTCATGACTTACCAACTTACGCCGAGGACCACATTTCCTTTTACTGATGTCTGCACTACGCCGGGTTTAACTAGGCACACACGTACAGCTTTCTTTAAATAGATGAACTGGCCCTCGCTATTTGTTCACAGATGGACCTGACCCTGTCGTACGCGACGAACGTGGACCGCTACCGGAGCGTCTGGCGTGCATCGGTGCGCATCCCGGTCGCGTACTTGCCGCCCGGCGTGGCAACCCTCAATGCCTGGGCGCGACACGGTCGGCCAAGCGCGCGCCACGAACTTGCCTTGTACCCGCCACCACCAGGGTCCACGTGCAAGCTTGACTCGTGTGGGTTGCATCCGGTCTACCTGAAGTGCTGAGACGCGTTGAACGCTGTGTTGTCTATCATTTTGGCCATATCTTTCCTTTACATTGGAACACGTCCACATAAATGTGCAAGCCCATGCAGTCCTCCAGCTTGCTGGGAGCCGAGAAAGCGAGGGCGGCCGCAGATTCGGCGGTAACCTTAAACTGTCGTGTTTTCGAAGCATTTAGGAGACATCTGAAGTTAACTAAGAAATGATAGCATTCATTGCACCCGCCAACCCTTCCGCACATGCCCATTAGCCCTTTGAGACGACCTGTACATGCGTTACATTACACAGCACGAGCATTACGCAGCCAACATAAGAATTACAAACAAGCTCCACCCACTTACTCGGTTCCCTCCACCTCTGAAAGAGAACCGAGCCAGTTGGAGTCCACCCACAGCTTAATGATGTTGCTCTGCTAATGTCAATGCTGGGCGAATTGGAAAATGAATGCGGGTTGTCACAACCTAAAATACACGTAATATCCTCAATTGCCTGTGCCATGATCTTAGCATCCCCCGTAAAACTTGCGCAAGACATTCATGTTTCCTCCTAAAACCAGTGACACAAACACACATCTGTACGGAAAGAAACAGCTCTTTTATTCAAGCAAGATCAATTGTCGTAAGGCTAATCATCGAACCTTTTCTGTATACTTATGAGTAGACTCTTGCTGGCTCGGCTCTTTCAGAGTTAAAGGGTGCGTTTTGTGGGCAGAGCTTGCTTGCAATTTCTAAATTGTTACCGATTACAGCTTCCATTAGGCCACAGACTTGGTATTGTCCTTGCGTCGCGTGTTAGTTCCTCTTTCTATTCTCGTGGCAGCTAGCGCTTCGAGACGCTGTGTTTAGCTGCTCCGCCTTCGAGATCGATCCATGTAGTAACGGCACTGCTTGTCTGGTCGGAGTAAACTGTCGACTTGCCGTCATCTTGCGCCTACCATCACGCACAGGCTCGCGTCAAACGCAGCTGCTTGCTTTACACGATCGAGTTGTAGCGGGGACAGGGATCAAGCACACGGGAAGGCACAAAAGAATACACACACGCGTACCTTCTCGTATCTCTGTTCCCAAAGTAGCAAAGGATAAACGATGGCTCAACATTGGCAGTGAACGATTAGCTCGAGTAACGAGACCATTCCTACGTGGCCTCGTTGCCACTGCATTTGTAATGCGGCCATCAACTACTCGGCTATAAAAAGCACCGTAATAGACTATGGCGCTAAGCCAAGAATAGAAAAAGGCACATCGCCCCATTAATGGCCCATATCTTTATTATTGTTTCTTGATTATGTGTTGCTTCCCAACTGCAACGAGCGAAGTGCATAGAACATGAGTGACTTTTCTAATATTTCGTTCTTTTAAGGGCTCACTGCACTGCCGAAACCGCTGCAGCACTTTCGAATTTTTTGGCTTTCCACTTTTTCTTCGAGAATATTTTCGCACTTGATTGCTCTTCCAAGTGGATTTTATTGTCCACATGTACACCGAGAGCTCATCTCTGATAGTATGGTGTGCATTGACCCTTCTTGCTTATAGAAAGTTGTGTAATCATTTCCCGTAATGAAATTAGTAAACATTGCTTTTGTGTGTTTGATGTTGCACCAAATGGCCTTCTCATACATTTCATGAAAAAATATCTTGGAGGCAGAGTGCGCTGGCACAATGTCTGCCCCATGCACCACCAACTCTGGGGTTCATTACATTCAGTTTTCAAAAGCAGGCAAGCACTCGTTTTTCTAGGATACCCGCCAATCACTCCTTTTTATTTTGTGCCTAAATTAATTTTTTGCGTCCTTCCATATCATCCTAAAAGCACCACTGTGAAGACTTTCGGCGAGCTCGAGATCAAGCGCATCTGCGCCAAGTATGAACCCAAGAGGCTGTCTCACACCTGGAAGAGGGCCTTCGAAGGTGAGTAGGTAAGCTAGTATAGTGAAGAAAAGTGTGCTACAGAATATGCGATTAGTATGCGCCACATTTGTATTTTTCCTTGTCCTAATAATAATTTCCATATACAATGCAAAGAAGGATTGGGACCGCATCTTTTTTGAGTATACAGAATTTTTAAACGTCATCTATGACGGGTGGCATAACTATAGCCATTGAGCTGCATTACTCAAGGAGGTGGCCATTACTTGCGCAATAAACATAAATATGCAATAAATTAATTAACAAAGGTGCCCTAAATAACCTGAATTATTTACCCGCCATCGTGGCGTAGTAGCGTTGGCGTTACGCTGCTAATCCCAAGGTGACGGGATAGAAATACGGCCTCAGCAGCCGCATCTCCGTAAGGGCGAAATGCTAAAACACTCGTGTACCATGCATGGGGTATGGATGGATGGAAAAAAGTTGTCGCAGTTTCACCTGAAAGGTGAAGCATCAATTGCGATAGCAAATTTGTAGAGAGATATACGGAGTAATGATATTAGCTTTATCAGCTGTATAAACTTGGACATGCAGCAGCACCGGCAACGCGCCGAACTGTTGTCGACGCCGTCGGCATTTTGCCCGCGTTCGCTCAAAATGCGTGCGGCGTTGGTGACTGTTGCCGGAGCCTCTGATATAAATAGGCACTTGGTGCCGCAGCTAAACGTCGCCTCCCTTCCCTCCCCCTTCCCCCCCTCCCCCACGGCCTCTCGCGCATCGGAAGAAGGCGCGTTTGCTCTACATATATGGTGATTGTAAAGGAGGAAAGAGACGCCTACTTCTGCAGCCCTTAAGGAAGCACGGCGCAGAACGCGCGTTTGTTCTCCGCCGTGCGTTCACTCCCCGTGAAAGAGCGCGTCCCTCGCGCCCTTTCACTCGCACATACAGCGTTCGGCGGCGCGCAGCCACGATTTCATCTCCATTGACGTCATACGGAACCTCACGGCGACGGCGACGGCGACGGCGACGCCGACGGCAGAAATCTGCTTTTGAGTGTCCATATAATTGCTATCGCAATAAAACTTTATTAAAATTAAACGACCCGGGCTCAGGTCTTCAATGAGGGGACTTCGAGGCCTTGCCTCGTCGCCGCCTCCCGGGCCCGCTGGACTGCCCACTCCTGTGTCTTGAGGTTGGAGATGCGTGAAGGAGCAAGAGATAGTCACTCCCCCCCCCCCCCCCCCCCCCCGCCGTACGCCGTGGATAATAACGAAATCATGAAATCGTGGTTTGGCGCTTAGGACGCCTCACTTTATATATTTGTATGTATATATATATATATATATATATATATATATATATTGTAAACGGGTTTATTAGAACACGGAGCAGCGCAGCGGCGACAGTCAGACGAGGACACAGCTGTCCACCACGAACGCCCTTGCCGAGCACGAGCGCTGGATCCACTAGCGTCAGCCTCCACTAGAGCCGAACCTTTTGCGTCTCTCTTCACTACAATTTTATTTAATTATTTCACAAGACATATAGCATTTTACGAATTGCGGCCAGTGAGTTTGCAAAGTGTATCAGCCTCGAATTTTGAGAATGGCATCAGTGCGGAGGTAATTCTTTCGAAAATGTGGCGCGAAACCTTGGCGTTCCAGTTATTTTTGGGCTTCAATGCATACAATGGTGCTTTGTTAAAGAAGGAAAGTGGAACAACAGTGCATTTTTAGCGCCTGTTTGATGGGGCATCTCTCCAAGCCTATGCCATCCTTCGTTCTAAGAGGATATGCTATGCAAACTGACCGGCTAGTATTCGCAAGTCACAGTATGGGTCATAATGTGATTATTTAGACCAATAATTAGTGATACTTTTATTAACTTGACTAGGCGCCATTTTTTTCGTTCGAGTAATGAACGCCGGATCGAGTAATGCAACCCACGGATTACAATCCTCCAATTTATACAGGTTATTTTTGAAAATCCTCTCTTGCGTAAGAAAAAAGAACACATGGTACGGTGGTCACCTTATGTCACGCGGTAATCTCGCCATCATAAATAAGATCGATGAGAACTGGAAGACAAATATTTTAATGTTGACTTTTTTGTTCACACTGTGATGTGATGCCTTCCAGTTATTTTTTTTTTCAACCAAAAATTAGCCGCAGTAGTGCGTCTAAAAAAGGGAGACGGGGAATGTGACCAGTTCCTGAAAACAAGTGCTTGTGAATGGTGATTGTCAAAATTAAGAGAAGTGTGAGTAGTTTGTTTCGAGAACGTCTAGAATAATTCATGATTTTATATCCGTTAGACTTGATCTTCGGAAGTACATGTTTTTGTGAAGAAGCGAGCAAGGGTTATCAACCTCAATGTCTAAGGAAGATATTGGAACGTAGTAGTGACGCTGAACAGTCGCAAAACTGTGTATGACGAAACTGATTCTTTATTCGGCGAACCTGTGCCCGCAAAAGCAAGCTACACTCGAAGCACAACGAAAGTGCCGAACACAGTCGCCCATGGTCGAAATCTGATCAGCGGTGAAACGGGCCGGCTACATGAGTCATCGAATGTTCCAGATTAATCCCTGGTACCCGCAGTGCCTTCCAGAAGGTTATAGACAATTCGCGTCGGTCATACAATCAGATCACATAAGCGTCGGTGAAAACAGGCAACGGAAAGAAGCATCGATAACGTTCTAGAAACTTCCGATACAGGCGCGTCCTGCGCCGAGCGATAACCTTTAACATTTTTTATCCGGTGGAAAGCGGCCACCGGTGAAAGATAAACATGTATACGTGTCAATACCCTCCCCTTAAAAAAACATCGTCCCGATGCTACGAACAAATGTGAAAGCGAAAACAAAACCACACGTAATAAAGAAAAAAATTAAGTAACAAAGTACCTAAGTTCTTCGGCGGGCGTAGAAAGGCTTAAGACGCACCACGTGGATCACTTCAGGTCGGGCGCGGCGCCGCGGTGATTGCGAAATACCGTCTCGCACGACCACATAGTCCTGTGCGCCAATACGTCGGATGAACTTATATGGTCTGAAATAGCGACGTAACAGTTTCTGGCTAAGTCCTCGTCGGCGTATCGGAGTCCAGACCCAAACACGGTCGCCGGGCTGGTACTCGACGTAGCGTCGTTGAAGATTGTAGTGTCGGCTGTCGGTCCTCTGCTGGTTCTTGATGAGCATGCGGGCGAGCTGTCGACCTTCTTCGGCACGCTGCAAATAGGTGGCAACGTCGAGATTTTCTTCGTCGGTGACGTCCGGTAGCATGGCGTCAAGCGTCGTTGCCGGGTTCCTACGGTAGACCAGGTGGAACGGCACCATGTGCGTCGTGTCTTGCACGGCCGTGTTGTATGCGAAGGTCACGTACGGAAGGATGGTATCCCACGTCTTGCGTTCGACGTCTACGTACAGGGTCGTCCACTCTTAGTACGAACAGGGCACCAAGTGGCCACGCTCCGCGGAGCGCCAGCGCACAGGGCGCGACCGCGCATCGAAGCTAAGCGGCGCAGGCTCACAGGGGCTTGGAGGTGGGTCTTCGTGTCGTCTGCGAAAGCTCTGCAGACAACAGACGGCACAAACAGAGCTCGCTCGGGCGCTTTAGCAGACGACACGAAGCCCCGCCTCCAAGCCCCGTGCGCTTGCGCCGCTTAGCTTCGATGCGCGGCCGCGCCATGTGCGCTGGCGCTCCGCGGAGCGCGGCCACGCGGCGCCGTGTTCGTGCTAAGAGTGGACGACCCTGTACATTGCCAGCATGTCAGCGATGGTCTTATTTAGGCGCTCGGTGAGGCCATTCGTCTGCGGGTGGTAGGCGGTGGTCCGGCGATGGCTTGTCTGGCTGTACCTCAGGATGGCTTGAGTTAGTTCTGCCGTAAAGGCCGTGCCTCTGTCGGTGATGAGGACTTCTGGGGCACCGTGACGCAGGAGGATGTTCTCAACGAAGAATCGGGCTACCTCGGCGGCACTGCCTTTGGGCAAGGCTTTTGTTTCGGCGTAGCGGGTGAGGTAGTCCGCAGCGACGACGATCCATTTATTCCCGGACATCGACGTCGGAAAAGGCCTCAGTAAGTCCATCCCGATCTGCTGGAACGGTCGGCGAGGTGGCTCGATTGGCTGTAGAAGTCCGGCTGGCCTTGTAGGCAGTGTTTTGCGTCTCTGAAAGTCTCGACATGTCCTTACGTAATGGGCGACGTCGGCAGAGAGGCGAGGCCAGTAGTATTTTTCTTGTATCCTCGCGAGCGTGCGGGAAAAACCGAGGTGTCCAGCCGTTGGGTCGTCATGGAGAGCTTGCACAACCTCTGGACGCAATGCTGAGGGTACCACGAGGAGGTAGTTGGCTCGGAGAGGCGAGAAGTTCTTCTTTTGGAGAATGTCGTTTTGCAAGAAAAACGACGCCAATCCTCGCCTGAACACCTTGGGCACAATGACGGTCTTGCCTTCCAGGTAGTCTACAAGGCTCCTTAGTTCCGGGTCGGCTCGCTGTTCGGCGAATTCATCGGCACTTATGGGTCCCAAGTAAGTGTCATCATCCTGGTCGTCCTGTGTCGGCGTTTCGACGGGGGCGCGAGACAAGCAGTCGGCGTCAGAGTGCTTTCGCCCGGACTTGTAAACGACGGTGATGTTGAATGCTTGAAGTCTCAGACTCCATCGTGCGAGGCGACCTGAAGGATCCTTCAAGTTAGCTAGCCAACACAAGGGGTGGTGGTCGCTCACAACTTTAAGAGGCTTGCCATAGAGGTAGGGGCGACACTTTGATGTAGCCCAGATGATGGCGAGGCACTCCTTTTCTGTTGTGGAATAATTTGCTTCCGCCTTCGATAGCGACCGGCTAGCGTAACTTACAACCCTTTCTATTCCTACAGAACTCTGCACAAGCACCGCGCCGAGTCCTACGCTGCTTGCGTCGGTGTGGAGTTCGCTATCGGTGTTTTCGTCGAAATGCGCAAGTATTGGCAGCGATTGCAGGCGTCACTTCAGTTCTTCAAATGCTTCGACTTGCGGCGTCTCCCACTTGAACTCGACGTCGGCCTTCGTGAGATACCTCAGTAACTCGGCGATCCGTGAAAAGTGCTTGACGCAGCGCCTGTAATAGGCGCACAGTCCAAGAAATCTACGCACTGCCTTCTTGTCGGCGGGCGGAGGAAACTCAGAGACGGCCGCAGTTTTCTGAGGGTCGGGGTGCACTCCAGACTTTTTGATAACGTGGCCTAAAAACAAGAGCTCCTCATAGGCGAAGCGGCAATTTTCTGGCTTTAACGTGAGTCCGGAGGTTTTGATTGCTTGAAGAACTGTTTCAAGGCGCCGCAGGTGTTCTTCGAAGCTTGAGGCAAACACAACGTCATCGTCCAAATAGGCGAGACACGTCTTCCACTTCAAGCCTGCCAGTACTGTATCTATGACGTGTTGGAAAGTCGTAGGTGCCGAGCAAAGACCAAACAGCATGACCTTAACAGTCCGTCTGGTGTTATAAAAGCAGTCTTCTCCCGGTCCCTCTCGTCGACTTCGATTTGCCAGTAACCGGTTTTGAGGTCCATCGACGAAAAATACTTTCCGTTGTAGATGTCGATCCAAGGCGTCGTCAATCCGTGGGAGGGGGTATACCTCCTTCTTCGTGATCTTGTTGAGGCGACGATAATCGACGCAGAAACGTAGGGTTCCATCCTCCTTCTTCACTAACACCACGGGGGACGCCCACGGACTCTTGGACGGCTGGATGATGTCGTCGCGCAGCATTTCGTCGACTTGTTGCCTTATGGCCTCGCGTTCGCGCGCTGAAACTCGGTACGGGCTCTGACGGAGTGGGCGGACATTTTCACCGATTATGATGAGGTGCTTGGCGACAGGGGTTTGTCGAACTTTTGACGACGACGAGAAGCAGTCCTTGTATTGCACGAACAGAGTTTTTAGTTGTTCTTTCTTATGCCTGGTAACGCTCTGATTGACGTCGAAAGTTGGTTCAGGTACTATAGTATTCATTGCAGGTGCACTGGAATCCGTGAAGGCGAAAGCACTGCTGGCTTGTACTATTTTGTCGATGTAGGCGACCGTGGTGCCTTTGTTAATGTGCTTGTAATCGGGGCTGAAGTTCGTGAGCATCACTCTTGCTTTCCCTGCACGTAGCTCAGCTATGCCTCTAACGACGCAAATTTTACGGTCCAGCAGTAAGTGATGATCGCCCTCGATGACGCCCTCCATGTCTGCAGGCACTTCGGTACAGACGGAAATCATTACGCTGGAGCGAGGCGGAACGGTGACTTGTTCTCCAAGCACATTCAAGGCATGGTAACTGACGTTTGTATCCGGTGGCATCACGTTGTACGTTGAAAGCGTTATCGACTTCGACCTTAAGTCGATGACTGCACCGTGTTGGTTTAGAAAGTCCATGCCTAGCATGATATCCCTGGAGCAGTGCTCCAGGATTACGAAGCTCGCCGGGTAAGTGCGGTTGTTTGCCGTGACTCGCGCTGTGCAGATCCGAGCCAGCGTTATTATGTGTCAAGTAATAGACAGCGCCAGAATATACACGGGACCAAACGACGAGTAACGAGACAGACACAGGGCGCACTAACAACTGAAGGTTTATTCACAAAAAGCGCAGAATATGTATACTGGCTGAACATGAATAAACACAAAAAGGATACTGTCACTTGCATCACATGGCCAAGCCTACTGCGCGCGAAATGGGGATCTAGTAAGGAATCTGATATCCTTATCCGAGAGTATGACGGAGGGCATGCTAACACAGGACTCATCCAGCTTTTTTATTTACAGGGCTTCAACAATCTCCCTTGTTAGTCTGTCTGCTGATTTGAACATGATGCTGGTATTTTCCATTAAAGCAGCGCAGCCGCAGTTCCTACAATGAATGCCTAGATGCCCTGATATTGTCTTTGTTGTGTTGTACTTATGTTCTTTCAATCTCTCATTTAGGCACCTTCCCGTTTGGCCTATGTAAGATGCACCGCAATTCAAAGGAATTGAATAGACCACGTTTTTCGCGCAGTGCACAGGCTTATCTCGATGATTCCTTGTACATACAGATGCCTTGCTTCCTTCATTAACCGCTCTGCACATTTTTGCGAGCTTTTCCGGTGCGGTAAAAACAACTTTTACTCCTGCCCTTTCCGCTACTTTCTTCAGGTTATGCGAAATAGAATGTATGTAGGGAATGGCGGACACATTCTTCGTGCCTTGTTGTGCTCCCGCATGGTTGGCGTTATTGCCTTGCTTCTTGAGTCTGAGCATCTTTTCTGCAACTGCAGAGAGCAATGTTCGCGGATACCCCGCTTCAGTTAGGCGACGTACTTGCTCGTCGAAACTTCTTCTCATGCGATGAACGCATGATTTCTTTAGGACATTATAAAAGGATGAGTGAACTATACCGCGCTTTACGAGCTTTGAATGAGAAGAGTGAAACATCAGAATTGGTTTCTTTGCTCTAGGCTGGAACTCCCAGCAGACAAGTTTGGATGAGAAATGCAGCCCTAAATCAAGAAACCGTAAATGACAGTCAACTGGAAGCTCGTAGGTTATTACTAAAGGTGCTAGGCACTCACTAAAGACTGAAATTATCTCGGAAGACTGCTTTTGCAGGTCTTCTTCGTCACACTCTAAGACCACTAAAAAATCATCAACAAATCTAAACACACGTAGTACATGCATGGCTGATAGGCGCTGTTGCAACAGCCTGTCTAATTTCGCTAAAAAGATGTCACTCAGAACGGGAGCAATGCAAGATCCAATACAGATGCCGCCCTTCTGTAAAAAAGTGTCTCCCTTCCATTCAACATGAGTAGAGCCAAGGTATGTGCTTAGCAGCTCCAAGAACGAGCTTACGGCTATACCTGCAGCATTTTGGAAGGCCACCACCCCGTAGCTGTCTATGCAGTCTGCTACGGTAGTTAGAAGGGCATTTTGTGGTATCGAATAATACAGATCTTTGATGTCTATTGAAAAAGCACTCATCTGCAAGATTTCATTTTTTGCAAGGAAGCATACTACATCTTCAGAATTTCTTACTTTGAACGGGTCATTTATCAACAATTTGTCTAACTGCTGCTTCAAGTACAAGGATAAGGATTTTTGCCATGCTCGGTTTTCCGATACAATTACGCGCAGAGGGCATTCAGGTTTATGGGTCTTAGCTGAAAAAAACACGTCAAGACTTAGTACCTTATTAGCACTGATAGCACTGGACAGCTTGATGAGATTTAGCCTTTTACACAGATTTAAGGCTTTGGCTCTAATCTTCGGCAGAGATACATTCGCGCACTGCTTAAACGTTGAAGCTAATGCGTCGGATGCCTTTGACAAGTACATCGACTTGGGCATCACCGCCTTCCTTATCCGCTGGTAGTAGAGATAGTGAATGTTCTTTCAGGTAAGTTACAGTCTTACGCACTGGAAAGTTTCTTTTTGAGGATCCACAGCGAATCAGCACATCTACACCTTCGGCTGCACATCGGTCTTGCTCTGCTTCGGGCGCACGTCTAGACAGTTTCTAGACCACCGCAGCGATGGCCTAGCGGTAGAGCATCCGCCTCGTATGCGGGAGGTACCGAGTTCAAATCCCGGTGGCGCCGTGAATCCACCGGTTTTCCTCATGGGTAGAGATGTCCCCTGGCCTGGTGCTAGGCTGTCGTAGCGGTCCACATCTCGAAAGAGGGCCCAATAGAGATTTCAGCTGTTGTCTCTGGGCGCCTCTTGTCCAACCACAGACGGCCTTGTAGACGAGCATCCGCCGCGGCTGTGGGAGGCAAGTGTTGCCGCCGGGTACCTACCGCTAAAATAGGTACAAGCGCGCTCCCGGCCTGGTGCTCGGCCATTATGGGACCTGAACGCTTGGAAAGGGGTGTTTTACCTAAACCCGAAGGTGCCCCCATCTCAATAGGTGCTTGGGGCGCCACATGGGAAATGACCGCCATGGGAGCGGCCCAGACACCACTTGATTTCAGTGCTCACGTTGGTTTCGACGGGAATTCAGGGCGCAGGCTCCTTTCCCAAGCGTATCACCCCTGCAGGAAGCCGAACGCCAGGCCGGGGTACGCTTGTACCCTTTTGAACCAGTGGGTGCCCGGCGGCGGTGAGAATCGAACGTGGTCTATTCAATTCCTTTGAATTGCGGTGCATCTTACATAGGCCAAACGGGAAGGTGCCTAAATGAGAGATTGAAAGAACATAAGTACAACACAACAAAGACAATATCAGGACATCTAGGCATTCATTGTAGGGACTGCGGCTGCGCTGCTTTAATGGAAAATACCAGCATCATGTTCAAATCAGCAGACAGACTAACAAGGGAGATTGTTGAAGCCCTGGAAATAAAAAAGCTGGATGAGTCATGTGTTAGCATGCCCTCCGTCATACTCTCGGATAAGGATATCAGATTCCTTACTAGATCCCCATTTCGCGCGCAGTCGGCTTGGCCATGTGATGCAAGTGACAGTTTCCTTTTTGTGTTTATTCATGTTCAGCCAGTATACATATACTGCGCTTTTTGTGAATAAGCCTTCAGTTGTTAGTGCGCCCTGTGTCTGTCTCGTTACTCGTCATTTGGTCCCGTGTATATTCTGGCGCTGTCTATTACTGATGATAAAGAACCAACTTGCCCAAAAACACGTCCTTACCTGTTATTATGTGGCCTCCCGCTGTCCGGATATCGGGTCCTTGCCAGGCAGTTTTCACCTTCTTTAACTTGGCGGCGAACGCACCACTGAAGACGGAATAGTCGGCGCCAATGTCGACGAGAGCGGTGCCGTTATGACAATCGATGAGCACGTCTAGATCGGTAGACCGGCGTCTGGCGTTGCCGTTAATTCGTGGCGTCGTATCACGGCTGCGTCGGCTTGCTCTGCTGCTGCTAGGTCGCGTCGGAAGGTCTTCTTTCGGCGGCGAAGTGCTGTCAAGGCTGTTGCTAGGCGGCATGCTGATATCTCGTCGTGATGATTCGCGAATCGTCGTCGTCGGCGGCCTTGGAGGATCTTAGGCATTGCGTCGTACAGCAACCGCACCTCCTTCGGTTGCTGCCTTTAGTTTCCCGGGTAAGGGCTGGGAGATCGGCTCCGGGTGGAACCGGTGTACAGACGGCGATGCGGCGAGATGTAGCGACCTGGTGACGGCGAGCGTGAGGGTCGTCGTGGTTACCACTGGGCTTCGGCGAGGTAGTCGGTGATGTCGCGCGGTCGTTCACCTCGCACTGGACGCGGCGCGTTGACGGCGAACCCTCGTAGGCCCATCTCGCGGTATGGGCATCAGTGGTAGACATGGCCGGCTTCCCCACAGTGATAGCAGAGCGGGCGGGCGTGCTGGCGGCGGCGGCGGTGGACGAAGGAACTACGGCGTTACGGGGCCCTGGCGCGAGCGCGGTGGGGGCCTTGACGACGGGCAACGGCGGCGTAGGTCATCGCTTCCGGCTGGGGTTGCGGCGATTCGGGAAGTCCTAGCGATTGCTGGATTTCCTCCCGCACGATATCGGCAATGGAAGCAACTTGAGGCTGCGACGACGGTAGCAACTTCTGCAGCTCTTCGCGTACTATCGCCCTGATGGTGTCTCGTAGGTCGTGGGAAAGTCCTTGGACTTCGGCGTACTGTAGCGTCGAACGGCGATTGTATTGCCGGTTGCGCATGTCCAGTGCTTTCTGGATCGTCGTAGCCTCCGAGAGAAAGTCTTGGACTGTCGTTGGTGGATCCGCACCAGTCCGGCGAATAGCTCCTACTTAACTCCCCGCATGAGCAAGCGAACTTTCTTGTCTTCTGGCATAGCTGGGTCGGCGTGCCGGAATAATCAAGTCAATACTTCTGTGTACATACCGATGCTCTCATTCGGGAGCTGCACCCGGTTTTCCAGCAAGGCTGCAGCTCTTTCTTTACGGACAACGCTCATGAAGGTGTCCAGGAATGCGGCTCGGATGAGGTCCCAGGTTGTTAGTGCAAGCCCCCTATTCTCAAACCAGGTTCTGGCGCCGTCTTCAAGCGAGAAGTAAACATGGCGCAGCTTGTCGTCGCAGTCCCACTTGTTGAACGTAGCGACCCGGTCGTATGCCTCCAGCCAGCTTTCGGGGTCTTCACATGGCGAACCGCGGAAAGTCGGCGGCTCCCCGGGTTGTTGCATCACGATTGCAGATTTTGGCGCAGGGGCTGTCATGGTAGCTGCTGCCGAGGTCGTGACTTTTGTCCTCTTGGTCTTGTCGGGTAGGGGTTCGTACTCCGGTGGCAGGTTCAACAGCCTACGGCTAGCTCGCTGGTCGGGGTAGGCGTCGACACCTTCTGGACGGTTTGGGCTTGGTTCACGGCTGGACGGGGGAGTCCGGTACAAGGACATAAAAGCACCTTCACCAGATGTCACGTAGTAGTGACGCTGAAGTAGACAGTCGTAAAACTGTGTATAACGAAACTGATTCTTTATTGGGCGAACCTGTGCCCGCAAAAGCAAGCTGCACTCAAAGCACAACGAAAGCGGCGAACACAATCGGCGATCGTCGAAATCTGATCAGCGGTGAAATGCGTCGGCTTTTATACATGAGTCATCGAATGTTCCTGAATAGTCTCTGGTACCCCCAGTGTCTTCCAGAAGGTTCTAGACAATTCGCGTCGGCCATACAATCAGATAACATAAGCGTCAGAGAAAACAGGCAATGGAAAGAAGCATCGATAACGTTCTAGAAACTTCCGATACAGGCACGTCCTGCGCCGAGCGATAACATTTAACCGGTGGAAATGTTATCGGTGCTTAGCCGGTGGAAAGCGGCCACCGGTGAAAGATAAACATGTATACGTGTCAATATCAGTCACGAGGGAGGTCATGAGGATATCTTCTTCTTTAATTAATTCTATGGAATTAGAGTCAATTTAATCAAAGATGGAGGAGATATGCTTGAAAAGCTTGCGGCCCTTTATACACTATGTCTCACGACTTCAAGTCTACCAGAAAGCTGGAGAACGCCACCATTATTCTCATCCATAAGATGAGTATAAAGCTCATCTCATGAATAGATGAGATGAGCTTTCAGTATTGTATAAAATATTCACCGAGATAATTTCCAATAGCATCATCATCATCATCATCAGCCTATATATTATGTCACATAGCAGGACGCAGGCCTCTCCCTGCGATCTCCAATTACCCTTCTTGCGCTAGCGTATTCCAACTTGCGCCTGCAAATTTCCTAACTTCATCATCCCATCTGGTTTTCTGCCGACATCGACTGCGCTTCCCTTCTCTTGGTATCCATTCTGTAGCCATAAAGGTCCACCGGTTATCCATCCTACGCATTACATAGCCTGCCCAGCTCCATTTGTTCCGCTTAATGTCAACTAGAATATCGGCTATCCCCGTTTGTTCTCTGATCAACACCGCTCTCTTCCTGTCTCCAATAGCATCAAGGCAACACTTAATTTCAGCCAACCAAGAGAACAGGCTGGCTTCAGGAAGGGATATTCTACGATGGATCATATCCATGTCATCAATGAGGTAATAGAGAAATCGGCGGAGTACAGTCAGCCTCTCTATATGGCTTTTGTAGATTATGAAAAAACATTTGATTCAGTAGAGATACCAGCAGTCATAGAGAAATTGCGTAATCAAGGGGCACAGGAGGCATACGTGAATATCTTGGCAAATATCTACAAGGATTGCACGACAACCTTGCTTCTCCACAACAAAAGTAGAAAGTTACCTATCAAGAAGGGGGTTGTGGGAGTAAACGGTCTGTGTAGTTCAATAAAGAGCGTTTAGGGGACGCTTCAGTTGGGAGCGCACCTTGGGTCTTGATGACTTGCGCCTCTGTCTCGCTGTATCGAACCCGAATGTAACACAAGTTACGACATGGTGTCGGAAGTGTAAAATGCGAGCAGAGCGAAGAGTAACGACCGCAGTTAAAGGAGAGACCACGCTGAACGAGGTTTCACTGACTGACGGCGAAATGAAGAGGCACAAGTGGATGCGGGAGGGAGGATGACTAAAGTCCCTAGATGTTCTGAAAGCAAAAAAAATATCTAGGGATTTTAAGGACGACATGGCGGCCATGTGGAAGCCCAGCCAAACGTGGGTCAGTCGCGCACCATAGGGGTAGCCGGAATTACAAGGCCAGGTGAATGCCTAATTCAACGCGTCCAGAGTGCGTCAAAGAGGAACTGACGAGAATTTTCCATTCAGCCTGAGCAACGAACACAACGAGAACCGCCACGACAACGGTCAAGAAGAGATCACAATGGCGACAGGTAGTCCCCGGCAGACGCAACCGGACACCGGGTTCGCGCCACCAGCACCGTTGGACTTCCAGAGACCAGAAAAGTGGACAGCATGGCGGCAACGTTTCATGCGATACAGGCGAGTCTCGCGTTTGACAGAGCAAGATGGAGCGGATCAAGTCGACGCTCTAATTTATTGTCTCGCGGGACACGTGGAGGATATTCTAGCGGCGTCGACCAAGAAGAGCAGGAAGACTTTGGTAAAATGATTGACATGCTAGAAAATCATTTCATCGGTGATAGAAATATCAGATATGAAAGAGCAAGGTTTAATCAGAGGCGACAAGAACCTGGAGAGACAGTGGAAGCGTTTGCAACTGCTTTGCACAAACTGGTGTCCTGCTGCGGGTACGGAGCTCTAAAAGGTGAAATGGTCCATGACAGGCTAGTTGTGGGCTTACATGATGCAAAGTTGTCGAAAACGTTACAAAGCTATTCAGATCTCACGTTAAAGAAGGCTGTACAAAAAGCCCCACAGACAGAAGCGCTTCGCAAGCCACAAACTATTGTAAGACAGCAAACTGGAGAAATGGCTGTCGATTTCATGCGACGACTCAGTAGTGGAACTCCTCCAAAGCCGAACAAACAAAATTGGTTGCCAAAGCCGAGGAAAATGCAGCATGGCTGTGGCAGATGTTGTGGACATGAGCCCCATGACAAAACCAGTTGCCCGGCATCGAAGACGAAATGCCAATCTTGTGGGAAAAAGGGGCACTGGACAAAAATGCTACGAACTAAAACACTAGGAGAAATAAAAGAAGACGCAACGTCAACACAGATATGGACTTTGGAAACCCTGCGTTCGAACAAAACGGCAGAGGCGTGGAGAAAGGTGATCTACATTGACGGAGAACAGATGAGCTTCAAGATAGGCACGGGAGCAGATGCAAATGCAGTACCACCGGGCATAGTGACTACTTTGAAAACTGTTATTTCAACCACGGTAAAAATGTATGGCCCCGGGGTACAGCCGCTAAAAGTACTAGGCAAGCTAACCACCGTGCTTAGTGGCCGCGAAAACAGCTTCCATGATGAGCAGTATGTAATGAAAGGCCTAGACGAGGTTCTCCTTGGACGTCGTGCAAGTTTGGGTTTGAAAATTGTGCAACTTCTACAGCCGGTCACGGAAGATCGACGAGAGAAGTACAGAGCGAAATTCCCTGAACTATTCACGGGTCTTGGCGAAATGCAAGGAGAATACCAGATCAAGCTCAATGCAAACGCCAGTCGAGTATCCGTCAGTACTTCCCGCAGAGTACCCTTGGCATTGCTTGGCGAGGTCGAGGCCTAGCTGAAAGACATGGAGAGCAAAGACATCATCCTAAAAGTGGAAGTGCTCATCCGTGGTGCTCTGCGATGGTAGTAGTTCCCAAATCCAATGGCGAAGTCAAAATTTGTGTCGATCTGACGAACCTCAATAAAGCCATCGAAAGCGAGAAACTCATCCTTCCATCAGTGGAAGAAACATTAGAAAGACTGTCAGGAGCCAAGTTCTTTTCTAAACTGGACGCAAAAGCCGGATTTTGGAGGTCAAACTCTCTGAAAATTCACAATTGCTCACAACATTCATAACCCCATTTGGAAGGTATTACTTTCAAATGTTGCCTTTAGGGATATCCTCAGCGCCTGAACACTTCCAGAGGAGGATGACTCAGATTCTGGAAGGCATAATAGGAGTAGTGTGTCACATGAATATCTCTAGAGGTTGGAATGCGCAACATTTTACACGAGAGACACAGATGAGGAACACACACAACAGAGCGCTTGCAACAATCGATTCATTCTTTTGTTAGCGCAATAAATACTGGAAGACACTCGAAGGGGGAGAGCGACAGAAACTTTACAAACAGGGCCATCCACCAATACCAAGCCGGCTTTGTCGCATAATTTTTTTTTCTTTTTTTCTGCACTCGACATCGCAAAAAGGAACGCGGATACCAAATTGCAGATCAGCGCGTGAGGAAATCTATTTCTTTTGCACTAAGGGAGACGGTTGGCATGCTTACGCACATACTTCCCACACGCGCGATCTCAGCGGCTTCAATTATCTCTCGAGTCATTTGGCTACCATGCTTGCTCACAATCTTGCGTTTTTTCAAAAAATCGCCGATATCCGCAATCTCTACAATGTATCCCAAGATGTCTGGCGACTGCTTTGGAAACATTATACTCATGCTCCTTTAATCTTTTGTTTAGACATCGTCCAGTCTGTCCGATGTACTATCTGCCGCACTTAACTGGAACAGAATATACCACTCCTTCAGTACAGTCGAAGAACTTCTTTCTGTGTTTTGTTTCACAGCCTCGTTTCTGTGTGGCACCTGGGTTTACGTTCGCACACATGCTCAGCAATATTACCGGTGCGGAAAACACCACTTTTACATCGCATTTTTTGTCAATTTTCTTTACACGGTGCGCGATCGAATGATTGTACGGCATCACCACTATTTTTTCACGTCGACCAAGAAGAGTAGGAAGACTTTGGTAAAATGATTGACATGCTAGAAAATCATTTCATCGGTAATAGAAATATCAGATATGAAAGAGCAAGGCTTAATCAGAGGCGATAAGAACCTGGAGAGACAGTGGAAGCGTTTGCAACTGCTTTGCACAAACTGGTGTCCTACTGCGGGTACGGAGCTCTAAAAGATGAAATGGTCCATGACAGGCTAGTTGTGGGCTTACATGATGCAAAGTTGTCGAAAACGTTACAAAGCTATTCAGATCTCACGTTAAAGAAGGCTGTACAAAAAGCCCCACAGACAGAAGGGCTTCGCAAGCCACAAACTATTGTAAGACAGCAAACTGGAGAAATGGCTGTCGATTTCATGCGACGACTGAGTAGTGGAACTCCTCCAAAGCCGAACAAACAAAATTGGTTGCCAAAGCCGAGGAAAATGCAGCATGGCTGTGGCAGATGTTGTGGACATGAGCCCCATGACAAAACCAGTTGCCCGGCATCGAAGACGAAATGCCAATCTTGTGGAAAAAAAGGGCACTGGAGAAAAATGCTACGAACTAAAACACTAGGAGAACACTTTGCTCAGCAATATTACCGGTGCGGAAAACACCACTTTTACATCGCATTTTTTGTCAATTTTCTTTACACGGTGCGCGATCGAATGAATGTACTATTTTTTCCACTGTTTTTTCACGTGTGCTTGAACCGCGGGGTTCCCTCCCAGATAATTATGCCTTGGCTCCAACTTCCTTGAGCAATGATTGTGCCACAGATATTATTACATGGAAAGGATAACCTGCCGCCGTGAGCCTGCGTGTTTGCTCCCAAAAGCTGTCAGCAATGCTATGATGCCACGATTTTTGTAACGCGTCTTTGTAGCAAGACTTAACAATGGCTTGTTTTACCGCTTTCGAATGCGCGGATTCAAATGGCAAAAGAGGCTTATTTGCGCGCGGTTCGTAATCCAACAGCGATAACTCAAGCCTAAACCTAGTTTTAAGTCAAGAAACCTAATTGATCCACCGTCTGGCTCTTCATTTGTGATCACCAATGGCTCTAGACACTCTCTGAAAATACTTTCTAGGTGTGTCAATGGCAACTGAGTCCTGTTATCACCATTTTCCACTAAAACTAAGTAATCGTCCACAAACCTGAACACACGAGCAACCCGTGAGTTCATGAGCCGCTCCTCCAGGGTTCTGTCAATGTTGACTAGGAACAAGTCGCTCAGAATTGGTGCGATAGACGAACCTATACATTGAAGTAGAGCTCCAAGTCGGGCTAGTTGGTTGACATGCATAGTATATTTTAACTGCGCTAACCCACACGGACAAGGACGAGGCAGACAAGACGTGCGCAGACTCGCAACTTAATGTTTATTGGGTGAAAATGACATACATACAGAGAAAAATGAACACATCTGATTGGCGATCCAACCATGTATATGTTGACATGACACAGTAGCATCTAAAAACGCCATCTCGCAATCAGCTAGTGACACCGAAGGTTCGCTTACACACCCACGTGTAGTCTTTATCATAAATGCCTCAAACAGCTCCCTAGTACTACGGTCGCTTTTACGGTACAAAATTCTAGTTTAGGAAGTGGGAGGCAAGTTTCCTTGTTTAGTTTTTTACAGTCATTACAATGCTTAGCCACGTGGGAATAACCATCTGAAGTGCTATTTTTTTTTTGTCCTTTCAGCCGAACATTATTACACCTAGCCGTCTGACCGATGTATACACACCCACAAGAAAAAGGAAATTCATACACAACTGCGCAGGCGCAGGAGACGATGGTTGACCCTTGCTTATTCTCAATCTTGCAGACAAAAAGGCTGTGGTTAGATGCCCTGTAAATCACATTCATTACTCTAGCACATCAACACGACATTTTCTGAGAGGCTGAGAATACGACGCTGACCCCTTACCGCTGCGCTACATTCTTCAAATTGTGTGCAACTTTGGGCTGGTACGGAATCACAGCAAACGCGCTTTTTCTTTATTAGTGCGGGGTGTGTGCACACAACTACTTTTAACTTTCCTTACTAGTCTATCACATGTTGCTCCAATTACAGATTTTGGGTATGCAGCATTCGTCCAGCAACATCTTCCTGGCTAAAGTGGATAGGACTGTTAATACAACAGTCTGTAGTATGGCTACCCATGTCTTTCGTTATGTCGATGATTACCTGATTTTTGTAGACGGAAGTAGGGTTGAAGAACTCCCTCTTCAAGTGAAGGAAGCCTTTTGTAGGTCGGGACTGGGCCTCAATTTTACTACAGAACTTCCCCACGAGAATGAATTGGAATTTGTAGACATACGTCTGCGTTTTGAGTTATTCCATACATGATGGTTTTTTCGACCAAGGTCCCATAAGTCCCCCCTCAATTTTTCCTCCAGGCATTCGAAGATTGTAAAGAGTGGAACTGCCTTGTCGTTCATAGATGCAGCAGTACAGAAGTCATGCCCCCACGTAGTAACGGAAAGTGTTAGTTTCCAAGTGACTAGGCTGACGAATACCCAAAATGGTATTCCCAAAATCTGTAATTGGAGCAACATGTGATAGACTAGTAAGGAAAGTTAAAAGTAATGGTGTGCACGCACCCCGCACTAATAAAGAAAAAAGCGCGTTTGCTGTAATTCCGTACCAGCCCAAAGTTGGACACAATTTGAAGAATGTAGCGCAGCGGCATGGCGTCAGCGTCGTATTCTCAGCCCCTCAGAAAATGTCACGTTTATGTGCTAGAGTAATGAATGTGATTTACAGGGCATCTAACCACAGCCCTTGTGTCTGCAAGATTGAGCATAAGCAAGGGTCAACCGTTGTCCCCTGCGCGTGCGCAGTAGCGTATGAATTTCCTTTTTCTTGTGGGGTGTGTATACATCGGCCAGACGGCTAGGTGTAATAATGTTCGGCTAGAAGGACATAAAAAATAGCACTTTATATTGGTTATTCCCACGTGGCTAAGCATTGTAATGACTATAAAAAGCTAAACAAGGAAACTTGCCTCCCACTTCTTAAACAAACTAGAATTTTGTACCATAAAAGCGACCGTAGTACTAGGGAGCTGTTTGAGGCATTTATGATAAAGACTACACGTGGGTGTGTAAGCGAACCTTCGGTGTCACTAGCTGATTGCGAGATGGCGTTTTTAGATGCTACTGTGTGACGTCAACATATCCATGGTTGGATCGCCAATCAGATGTATTCATTTTTCTCTGTATGTATGTCATTTTCACCCAAAAAACATTAAGTTGCGAGTTTGCGCACGTCTTGTCTCCCTCGTCCTTGTCCATGTGGGTTAGCGCAGTTAAAATATACATGAACTTATACATATTCCTAGTTGCCGAATGAAAATGTCTCCATTCCAAAACGCGTAGGTAGATCTTAAATACATAGACCACAACTCTAAAAAGGCTTCAACATGCATCTGTCAATCATTCTGAAAAGCAACGTTTCCGTAATTGTCAATACATTGTTCAATGCACAGCAAGAGCTCTTTGTGAGGAATTGAGTAATATAAGTCTTTGACGTCAAAAGAGTAGGCCAAATACCCCTTGCCAGAATTTCTTTGTAGGAACGCAAGAACTTGCTCAGAATTTTTTATTAAGAAGGGGTCATCAACTTCCAGCAATTTTAACTTGCTCTGCAGGAATGAGGCTACCGACAACTACCAGGTGTCTTTAGCAGTGACAATTACCCTAAGCAGGCAGTCCACTTTATGGGTCTTTGCTGTGAAGAACATTTGTAAGCAAAATTTTCTTTTTTTATCAATTGACGTATTCAGATTATCTAGCTTCCATCTGGCGCACAACTTCTTGGCTTCATTTTTTACTTTAGACAAGCAGACACTGGTGTGGCAGTCAAAAGTCGCTTTGATGGCTTCACCTGCTTTCGATAAATACAATTCTTTAGGTAACACCAAGAAGCCTCCTTCTTTATCCGCCGGAACTAAGGCCAGCGAATGCTTCTTCAGGAAGGACACTGTTTTTCTGACAGGAACAACATTCTTAGGTGGCTTCTATCTCACGAAAACGTCGATGCCTTCGGACAAACAGCGGTCCGTTTCACTTTCCGGTGCCAACTTGGAGACTTGCTTGACGATACCCAGAAAGGCCGGTGGCGAGAGCTTAGGTTGAACAGCAAACTTTCGTCCCCTCGAGAGAACGTCCTGGATGGGTTCCGGTAGTGTCAGCTCGCTTCGTATGTGGACAGGAGCCGTTGAAGAGGCAGTCTTTCGCTTCATCGACGCTCGTAGCTGCGAAAGCGTCTGCATCCACATGCATTCAGCTGTCGCATCAGCCAAGTTCCTAACACTACGCCAGTCCTGCTTGCCTCTTGGTGAACCTGACCCATGCACACGTAAGAAGAGGCAGTCTCTGAAGAACCGTGCTTGCTTGTGGCTTTCGGAGTGCAGAAACTTGCATATCCGCATCCCCTTTGACTGCGACGGTGCAAAGCCCCCGAAGACAAGTAGTACTTTTGGAGGTTGCTGGTTCATCCGTATGTGCAAAGCCATACTTCGTGCTCGGCAGACTGAAATGGCAATAAATGTCACGAGAAGGGTAGGATGAACATAAAGACAATTGAAAGGGCCCATTGAAGTGGAGACGAAACTTGCCAAGGTTAAAGACTGGGCGTGTTGGTATAGCAGATTTCTAGAGGTTGGAATGCGGAACATTTTAGACGAGAGACACCGATGAGGAACACACATGACAGAGCGCTACACAACACGACAGTGAAATTCTTCAGTGAAGTTCTTGGGCCACCAAAATGTGACCCAAAAACTTCAGTGAAGTTCTTGGGTCACATCCTGTGTGAAAACGGGATTCAACCAGATTCAGGAAGAGTGAAAGCAATAGTAGATTTTCTCATACCATGCACGGTAACAGAGCTGCGTCAGTTTATTGGCATGGCAAGCCAAGTGGGAAAGTTTTTACTGAACCTGTCCGACAAGATGAGACACCTCAGAGAACGCCTCAGAAAAAAAAAACATGGAGTGGAGGTGGGATGTGCAACTACACCGGGTGAAGAAAGCCATCCAAGATGCAGCGGTACTCGCTGTGTATGACCCCCAACAACAGATGATAGTTGCTGCAGATGCCTCTTCCTCTGGTCTTGGTGCTGTGTTATTGCAGGAGGAGAAGGATGGTAGTGTAAAACCAGTTGCTTTTGCGTCGAAAGGACTCAGCGAAACGAAGTGCAGGTTTGCTCAAATCGAGAAAGAACGCTTCGAAAAGTTCCTTATAGGGACGAAGTTTCATGTGCAAACCAACCACAGACCTCTGATTCCACTGCTTGCAGATCGAGACCTACACAAGATCCCAGCAAGAATTCAGAGATTCAAGCTGAGACTCATGAGTTTTGACTATTCCATCGAGCATGTTCCTGAGAAAGAGATGTGGACAGCAGATGCACTCTCCAGAGCCCCAGTAGAACCTGCAGAGAGCATGGAAGAGGAAGTTGAGGCATATGTTCAGGCAGTGACAGGATTGCTACCAGCATCGAGCAGCTACCTAAAAGAAATAGAGTATGCACAGAGGAACGATCCAGTGTGACGACAGATAATGGAATACGGCACTAAAAGCTGGCAAAGCAAGAACAGAATTCCACCTGAGCTAGCCTCGTATTTCAAATACAGAGACAGTATGACAGTGCAAGACAATATGCCGGTAAAAGACAACAGGTTGGTGATCCCAAAGACTCTCTGGAAGAAAGTGCATGCTTTGCCAACTGCACGCGGAACATCAAGGGATGTCAAAGTGTAGAGAAAGGGCAAACATGTCAGTGTGGTGGCCGGGGCTAAGTGCTAAAATTCAAGAGATTGTTGCGAACTGTACCACCTGTATTCAAGAACGGACTCCGAGAGGAATAGAACCCCTGATAGCGTTGGAGCGACCAGATTATTCGGGGCAGAAAGTTGACCCCAACCGGACTGAAGAAGCGGGTGTCTTCTCAAGATGTGGTCGACGCATTCTGAGACCAACAAGATTCCGGGACTGACCGTCTCTTCCGACTGAGGAAGAGAGATGTGGGATTAAACAGGCTGTGTAGTTCAATAAAGAGCGTTGAGGGGTGCTTGAGTTGGCAGCACACTTTGGGTCTTAATGACGTGCGTCTCTGTCGCGCTGTATCGAACCCGAATGTAACACAAGTTAAGACAGGGGTCAGGCAAGGAGACTCAATCTCTCCAACGCTATTCACTCCATGCTTAGAAGTAAGTATTCAAGCCCTTAGAGTGGGAAGGCTTAGGAATGAGGATCAACTGCGAATATCTCAGCAACCTTCGGTTTGCCGATGACGTTGTCCTATTCAGCAACAATGGGGACGAATTACAGTGAGGACCTTAACCGAGAAAGTGTAAGGGTGCGCTTGAAGATTAATATGCAGCAGACAAACATAATGTTGAATAGCCTGTCAAGGGAACAAGAATTCAGGACCGCCAGTCAGCCTCTACAGTCTGTAAAGTAGTATATTTATCTAGGTCAATTACTCACATGGGATTCTGATCAGGATAAAGAAATTTACAGAACAATAAAATTGGGCTGGAGTGCATACGGCAGGCATTACCAAATCCTGACTGGGAGTTTACCGCTGTCGTTGAAAAGAAAAGTGTACGATCATTGGATTCTACCGGCGCTAACATATGGGGCAGAAACTTGGAGATTAACAAAGAATCTCGAGAACAAGTTAAGGAACGCACAAAAAACGCTGGAACAATAAATGTTAGGATTAACGTTAAGAGACAGGAAGAGAGCGTGTGGATCAGAGAGCAAACGGGGATAGCCGATATTCTAGTTGACATTAAGAGGGAAAATGAAGCTGGGCAGGCCATAGAATGCGTAGGATGAATAACCGATGCATCATCAGTCAGTCAGAGAATGGATACCAAGAGAAGGGAAGCGCAGTCATGGAGGGCAGAAAAGTAGGTGGGGTAGTGAAATTAGGAAATCTGCATGCGCGAATTGGAATCAGCTAGCCAAAGACAGGGATAATTGGAGATCACAGGGAAAGGCCTTCGTCCTGCAGTGGACATAAATATAGGCTGATGATGATGATGAAGATGTGAACATGGGTTTCCACGATAACGTCGATGTAATTCGAAATTAACTACCGCTCCCGGTTTTGGATTTGCGAACTTTCCAGCCCACTAGTCTATTTCAGATTGTGCGTCTGAAACACAAAGAAATTAAATTTTTTCTGCAATCATGTATCATAGATGCACACAGAATTACCATTCATTACGTTTATCAAGCGATTCATGAATCTTGCAGGAAGTTTAAAGTCAATTGGTAATTTTTGCAAGTGGCGCAACAGAGGGAACACATTATCAATGTCAGAGAAATAGCTCACCCTATTGTGTCTTATTATGTTAATGTGAAAACATCATTCAAGTCGTTCTTCTAATAAAAGAAAGGCATATTTAAAATTTCATGTGCATCATTATCATCACCATCATCACCAGCCTGTATTTATGCCCACTGCAAGATGAAGGCCCCTCCCTGCGATCTCCAATTACCCCTGCCTTGCGCTAGCTGATTCAAACTTGCTCCTGCAAATTTCCTAACTTCATCATCCCACCTAGTTTTCTGCCGTCCTCGACTGCGCTTCCCTTCTCTTGGTATCCATTCTGAAGCTCTAACGATCCACTGGTTATCCATCCTACGCACAACATCACCTGCCCAGGTCCATTTTTTCCCCCTTAATGTCAACTAGAATATCGGTTATCCCCGTTTGTTCTCTGATCCACACCGCTCTCTTCTTGTATCTTAACGTTAAGCCTAACAGGTTTCGTTCCATCGCTCTTTGTGCGGTCTTTAACTTGTTCTCGAGCTTATTTGTTAACCTCCAAGTTTCTGCCCCATATGTTAGCACCGGTAGGATGCAATGATTGTACACTTTTCTTTTCAACGAATGTGGTAAGCTCCCAGTCAGGATTTGGTAATGCCTACCGTATATATGCACTCCAACCCAGTTTTATTCGTCTGTAAACTTACTTTTCATGATCAGGGTCCAAAGTGAATAGTTTACCTAGATAAACGTACTCCTTTATAAACTGGATAGGCTCACTTGACCCTCACTCCTAAGCCTTCCCAGTCTAAGAGCTTGAATACTAATCATGGATGGAATAGCATTGCAGAGATTTTGTCTCCTTGCCTAACCCCATTCTTGATAGGTAACTTTCTACTTTTGTTGTGGAGAACCAAGGAATCATTGTATATGCGTGCATATGCGTGTCGTATTAGAGGAATGGCAAATGTGGAAAGCTTGAACAATGTACATTTCAAGATTTAAGCGAAATTTCTCGTTAAAGAGAAATCTTTTGCTCGTTGAGCTCCTTTCTTAGTAGATTGGAATGCAGACGTAGTTATTGTCAGCAGCTAATGTTCCGACTTTGGCGAGGCATGTTGCTTGAAACGGCAAAGTTAAAACATAGTGAAACTATGAAGTTGATTTGCAATTTATGTAGAAAATTCTTTTTAAAAAGTTTTGAAAACCACAAAAACCCTCATAAAAACAAGAATCAACTCTGCAAAGCTGAAAAGCTGCAATAAAAACATTATCACCGTTCCGTAATCTGCATCCACAACCATATCCGAGGCAGACAGTATTGGTGCATTATACATGGCTCTTCAATGAACAAGTTATTTTGGAGAACGTTTGTTAAACCTCTGAAAAAAATTAACTGTTTGTATTAATATGCAATTAATCACATTTGTCTGCTGACACAATGGCGATACCTGTTTTTGGTGCCCTGGTATAGGTTTTTTAAACGTCGAGGTAGGATTTGTTTAAAGGGGACCTAAACCACCACTCTGGCTTAGTGAAATAACATAGTCCGCGGGTAGCGGACTATGTTATTTCACCTGTTGTGAACATCTCAGCCAAGTTCTGCTGTCATACGCGGTCCTTGGAGTTTGCAAGCGGAGCGCGAAATCACCTTTTTCTCAAACGCTCTCGTTTCAAAACCCCATGATCCTCGCTCTTTTCTGTGCGCTTTATTTCGTAATAAAGCGCACTCTATTAGGCGGCTGCTATTGGTCACTGCGGTCGGCTACACCGCGGCCGCCACGAGGTGTCGCTACAAGTCCAGTGACTCTCTGCGGCTCTCTGAGGACAGCCGCGTTTGGCTTACGTTTAGCGCGGCGTAGGCACCAAATCGGAAATTTCAATTGCGCGCAACGGGGACGTCTCGGACGTCACGGTGACGTCTCCGCCGTAGCCTTCGCAGTGCAAGGGTTTGGAGGAGGAAGGGGAGCACAATGGAAGCCGTGTTTGATTGTCGATAACTCCGCTTCTGCTGAACGCATTGAAGTCCTTTTTGCGGCAAAGTGATTCTGAAATAGCCTATTTTCACTTCAAATGTCTGTCTCCACTTCAATCAAAAGTGGTTTAGGGCTTCTTTAAACATACAAATTGCGGAAGATATTGTAAACATTACAAACCCTAAATAAGAAAATCTACATAAAGTCACTGTAAATAAGCATTCCCCCTCTATTACAACATATTTTATTGAATTTTGTCAAGCCGTTTTCTCATAAAACCATTTCCGCGTTCAACTTGCATGCCAATCTGCAGTATCGGAGTTTGCCTCAAGCTGAAGCTTCTTTAAAGAATGACGAAAAAAAACCTATTACAGCCAGTACAGCCTGCATGTGATGTTATAGCGTTTACTCTCACCAGTAAGTCAGCACTATGATCGCAGATGCCTATGTTAGTCGGATCGATGGATTTATAATGCCTATGTAATAGTACATACTCTTAAAATTGTTGTCTGATATTATTTGGCACTTCCAGCTTAGTCGGTGACTGGCGTTTACTTCATTGCAGACTACTACTGGGCATCATCCTGCACGGCTCGACCAGCTACGGCTCTGCTTTTTGTTTGTCTGCTGGGTCATGGAGTGCGGCGACTCAAGTAATTCACCAGACAAGCGTACTTGTCCCGGCGTTGGCTAAAACGATATCCACTGTTAGAGCCCTCCTGACAGATTTAAGCTTTCATTTTCAAGTGAACCCCTGCAGGACTCTGCTCGGGCGGACTATGTGATGCAAATGCCACTGGAAGAACAGCCATACGTGCTGAGGACTTCCACGGATACAAAAGGCTGTCCGCCTTCACGGACGTGTCATCTTATGTCTTATGCGTAAAAGGGTGGAAGTAATGATTAGCTGTCATTTGTGTTTGATAATAAAACTGCTAAGCCTGATCAAGCCTTACAGCTGCAACTTACATGTCTGGCGCACTGCGTTTGCAGGCACATTAACTAGATGGCGCCACCATACTGGCGGAGGCTCGGGTCGTCTGCCCCTGCGCGCTTGGGAGCACTTTAGGGCATCTTTCCGCTACCCGATAGCAAGCGCTTGCGTGGCTCAGTGGTAGAGTATCCGCCTCCCAAGCAATGGGCCTGGGCTCGATCCCGGCGGAGAGCGGGTACTTTTTTCGCATTTCGAGCGATAGCGGTTACGCGGCGGCGGCCACGGCGGACAACGACGCCAACCGAAACGGCTATTGGAATAAGCCCATAACAGCTTACGCTGTAAAACAATCTTTGAGTTGACGGAAGCAGTCCATAAGAAAATACGCATTTGGGAGTGCCTTATCGGAATGCCCTGTTAAAACATCTCTACTCCTAACTCAACCTTTTCAGCTTATTTCGTCACTCATATCTCATCTTTGCTGCCACCAGATGCTACGGTGTATGATTTCTTCTTAATGGAACCGGTTATTTTAATACGACAGCAATTATATATGGACACTCCACGGGTATTTGGCCGTTGGCGTCAGTGTCAGCGTAGTCGTGATGTCCCCTATAAAGCCCAAGGGCGATAACCCCGTCGCTGCGCGCCATCGGCAGTACTTGCGAGGAAAAGCGCGCGAGGGGAACCGAAAGTATAGCGGCTCAATATGGCGCACGCAGGAGCGGAAAGCAGACAGGAAACCTTCTGTAGCGCGCAAAGCCGTGGTGGAATGGGAGGTGGGTGTGGCGTTGTTCTCTGGCCGCAACTGCGTACGTTGCGCAGCCGCACGCTGTAGCTCCCGCCTTATCTTGAAAGCGATCTGCAGACGGCTCATACCTTTGTGCGTGCTGTGGCCTCTCCGCTCAGTTCGCGCTGAAGCGATAGAGAACACGAAGGTCACTTCGCTCGCTACTGCTGCCGCCATTCCTGATGCCAGCGTTTTGACGGCGAGTGACCGCGGTCATCGAGTGGGATGTGTCGATCTTTGCCTGTGCGCGCTGGCACCATGCTTGTTAATTGAGTTAGTAAGCAAATGGTTGCAAGTTTATACAGCCGATAAAACTACTATAATTATCTCGTATGGCTATCGACAAATTTGCTATACCAGTCGATGCTTCGCCTTTCGGGCGAGACTGCGACATTCTTGCCATGAATAGCATACGCAACCTCACTATGTTATTTGAAAGTGAATTTTTCTCCAAGTGAAGATGGTATAAATCCCAAGTTTCTAAAACAAAACATTGAATCGTTATCGGTAATTTTGTCTAAGCTGTTCTCATAGTCCCTGGATTCCTTACTACTGCCAGAAGACTGGAAGCTTTCGAACGAGTTTCCTCTACACAATTCTGATAACGCTCATAATCCTAACAACTACAGGCCAATATCATTAAACAGCATGCCATGCAATTTCCGCCCGAAAGACGAAGCATCGATTGCGATAGCAAATTAATACACAGCTATAAGAAGTCCACTTTCTGGAAAATATTTCTTTTTTTATTTAATCATCATAGCTTTAGAAAAACTACCCATGTGAAACCCAGACCTTATATTTCATCACGGATTTGTTTTCTGTGTAAGAGCATCAATCATTGATTGTACTTTTATGGATTTCGCTACAGGCATTTGATTCCCTTTCCCACAAGTTACAACTTCTAAAGCTTAGTCTGATTAACTCTGACCATCATGTCTTGAAGTTGATCGAGCGTTTTCTTTATAATCGCACGCGCTTGAATATAGCTAACGATAAGAAATCACCTTCAAACAAGGTAACATCTCGCGTGCCATAAGGGTCGATATTGGGACCCCTACTGTTTCTACTCTATATTGCCATAAGGTAACGAGCTGCGGCGAGCACGAGCCAGTATTATGGCAAGGAGAGAAGTTTTAGTTTTTGGGGTCAGCCATCTTCTTGGCTAGTGCTTGTCTCTGCCCGTGCAGTCCTTGTTGCTATAAATACCTTCTGTTGCACGTGACAAACTGGTGGAGGTGCTGGGTAGTCCCAGCAAATGTCCTACACGCCTCCTGGTAGCCCTGTCCCTGCAGTGACAACACCTGTTCACCGGGCCAGCCGAAGAGTCCGAGAATTGCCTCCTGAGCCTGGACCTCTTCCCTAGACTACGTCAGCGACACACCAAAGCGGTATGGAAGGCACTACTGCTGCTGCTCACTATACGCTACAGAAATTGCCAAAAGTTTTTCATGGTTCCATCCTTGAGGACGTCGAAGACTGGTTGGCTCAGTTCGAACGCGTCGCTGATTTCAATGGGTGGACCGATGCGAACAAGCTGAAGAATGTGTACTTTAGCCTGGAGGATGGCGCTCGCACCTGGTACGAGAACCGCGAACCCTTCTTGTCGTGGAGCGACTTCTGTCGTCATCTGCGGGGAATTAGTTACGCCAATGCTGATCGCTGTGAACGCGCCGAGCGGGCCATTTAGTCGCGCATCCAAATACCCAATGAAAGTGTGATGATGTACGTTGAGGACATGACGCGCCTCTTTCATCGCGCTGACTCGAACATGGCAGAAGATAGGAAGCTCCGCCACTTAATGCGAGGGGTTAAGGAGCAGCTTTTCGCTGGTCTCGTTCGGAGTCCCCTGACGACTGTGGCCGAGTTCTTAACGGAAGCCACGACTATGGAAAAAGTGCTTCTGCAGCGGTCAGCAGTGTACGACCGGCTAATCAGCGTCGCGTCATCGATGGATCAGACCGGAGCTGCCGGAGGTAGCATCAACACTGACTCCCTCTGCGACCTCATCCGATCAGTGGTACGCGACGAGCTGCAAGGAGTTCACTGCCCGCCTCAGCCTACTGCGGGGTCCATATCCAGCCTCATCAGGAACGAGGTACAGCATACTCTGCAAGTCCCGCTTGTCAGTGAGATCACGCCACATGTGCCGACGGAGCTTCGGCGCGCATCATACGCGGAAGCTGCGAGCCGGTGTATTCCTGCTTCTCCGCGCTTCTTGCGCCCGACGTCTCACGATACACTTCCATCAGTGCAACCGATCCAGCACTTGGAGAGCCACCAACCGCTTTAAAGAAAATCGAACGTGTGGCGCACACCGGACAGGCGACCGCTGTGTTATCACTGTGGCGAAGTCGGACATGTATACCGTGAATGCCCGTATCGCCGCCTTGGACTTCAGGGTTTTGCCGTCGACTCTCCAAGGCCAAGATTCGGTGAAAGACCAAGAGCAATTGAGGAATACCTGTCTCAACAGCGCATGCCACTGCCCTTGCGACGGCAGTCACGGTCACCGTCGCCGAGACGATTTTCCCCAAATTCCCGGAGCTCCCCAGTGGCGGCGCAGGGGCGTTCGCCAAGCCCTAGACGGGAAAACTAAAGACAGCGACCTTCGGGGCAGAGGCCGCTGATAATAGACGCGAGCAAGACCTCCCAGCGACGCGACCAGGTACCGGCAGTGATTCGACGACAACTGAACTCGGAAGCCGACTGTCTATAGATATACCTGTGGTGCTCGACGGTCACCATGAAGTCAGTGCGTTATTGGACACAGGGGCTGATTACTCGATCGTGAGCCGAAAACTAGCGACACAACTGAAGAAAGTAGTTACGCCTTGGTACGGAACACAAGCCGCGTTTACATGAACGCGACAACTGGCGCATCGCATCGCATCACATTAATTTTCTAGTGCATCGCATCCATATAAAGGGGGATAATGCGCTAGGAAAGCGCGTCGCATTAATGCGTCAGGCAGGGGTGGATTGAGACGCGTAAGTCGACTTTCGCAATGCATGTAAACGCGATTACAGCGCATTAGGAATTATAGGAAATACAATTTGCTGTGGATCTGTTGGGCGCTCGCCGAGCTGCTTCGTGGCGTGACGCCGGAAGCGTCTGCAAGCGCTGCTTTGCGTTCAATGTGCGTGTGCCGCCACCAGCGCACCAGGGGTGATGCGCTACATGTAAACGCTCGCGCATCGCATTACACGTGATGCGCTAGGAAATGTGATGCGCTACTGCAGTGGTGCACCGACGGGGGGGGATTCGGGGGTTGGAACCCCCCCCCCCCCTGAGGCCGACTTAACCCCCCCCCCCCCTTTTGTTAACCCCTTTTCTTTCCTTACGCATTTGAGTACTGCAATTAAGATGTAAGACGCGCAATCGTCTGCACACTCGCAAAAAGCGCATTTTTGGATAATGTCTCGTGAAGAAATCGAAATTAGTGCTGTTTAGATGGTATTGGCAAACTGTAAACCCCCCCCCCCCCCCCCTGGCAGAGATCCTGGGTGCGCTACTGCGCTACTGTCGCATTCTGTCGCATTCATGTAAACGCTGCTACAAATTCGTACTGCCGGCGCACATGTAGTCACCCCACTTGTTATGTGCACACTCAGAGTTAACATTCGTGGGCGTACGTTTCTCTCCAGTTTCCTTGTACTTCGCGAATGTTCCCGAGACATCACCCTGGGAATCGACTTTCTACGGGAATATGGTGCTATTATCTACCTGCGGGAGCGCACCGTGACCTTCTCAACAGAGAGAGCAGCAGACAAAACCGACGACATCCATCTCAGCACGTTTCGCGTTTATGCCGACAACGTCGCATTACCCCCGCGTTCGAGTGTCCTCGTTGATGTCGTGTACGACAAGTTACGTGACGGTGAGGCAGTCGCTGAAGGCAACTTGTCGCTCTTGCTTACACTAGGTCTCTGCGCCGCTCGCAGCCTCGTCACGCTTCGTGACAGATGTTCTACGCTGCTTGTGACGAATTTTAGTAATGAGTACCGTCACCTTTTTCCTCGCACTGCCATCGCTCTCGTCTACCCCATAACGGAGACTGCTGAATGTTTTACGTCTGCATCACTGGACAGTGCTCTCCAATCGACACCGGGGGCCGCGACTGCATCACTTGGCAAAGTAGACATTAATTCGGCTCTACCGGAGGAACAACGAGTAGCGCTGCATGAATTGCTGCTTCAATTCGAAGAATGTTTCGCCTCATCCTCTAAGGTGCATCAGACGCCCATCACGAAACACCGAATCATAACGTATACCGACGTCTCGCCCATAAAACAACCGCCTTACGGAGCTTCGGCCAAAGAACGGGACGCGATACAAACGCAAGTCGAAGAGATGCTTCAGGACGATGTTATACAGCCTTCCAAAAGTCCCTAGTCATCGCCGTCGTCCTCGTGAAGAAGAAGGACGGAACACTACGTTTCTGCGTTGACTATAGGCGGCTAAACAGCGTGGCTAAAAAAGACGTCTATCCACTGCCCCGCATCGATGATTCACTCGACAGACTGCGACGCGCCAAGTATTTTTCATCTATAGATTTGAAAAGCGGATACTGGCCGATTGAAGTTGATGAACGAGATCGTGAGAAAACTTCCTTTGTTACACCGGATGGCCGGTATAAATTCAAAGTGCTCCCTTTCGGCTTGTGTTCTGCACCTGCGACATTCCAAAGAATTATGGACACTGTTCTCACCGGTCTGAAGTGGCATACTTGCGTCATTTATCTTGATGACGTCGTCGTATTTTCGGCGACTTTAGAGGAACACCTGAATCGTCTGAAGACTGTGCTGGACGCTCTCCGCGCCGCTAACCTCAGGCTGAAGCCAGAGAAATGCCACTTCGGTTTTAAAGAACTTAAGTTTCTCGGCCATGTTGTGAGCGCGGATGGCGTTCGGCCTGACCATGACAAGACCACCGCCGTAGCCTCGTTTCCTGTTCCCCGTGACAACAAAGCCGTCCGTCACTTTCTGGGGCTCTGCGCATACAATCGCCGCTTCATCGCCAATTTTTCTAGGATTGCCGAACCTCTGACTCGCCTCACACGAGAAGATATACGATTTGTCTGGAATGAAGAGCAGGACGCGGCTTTCAACGAGCCGCGGGAGCTTTTGGAGACACCACCAGTTCTTGCTCACTTTGACGAGGACGCTGATACTGAAGTCCATACCGACGCCAGCAACGTGGGTCTTGGCGCCATCCTGGTCCAACACCAAGAGGGCACAGAGCGCGTGATGGCTTACGCCAGCCGTACTCTTTCACGCGCAGAAGCAAACTACTCCACGTCAGAGAAAGAGTGCCTTGCAGTGGTATGGGCGACCATGAAGTTTCGGCTTTACCTCTACGGTCGCCCCTTCAAAGTAGTGACCGACCATCATTCATTGTGCTGGTTGACCAATATACGAGACTCCGCTGGGCGACTCGCACGATGGAGCCTTCGTCTGCAAGAATTCGATCGGACTATCGTATACAGATCAGGCCGCAAGCACGAAGATGCTGATTCGTTGTCGCGTGCACCCACCGATGTCTGTGATCCGGCCGCTGAGGATGATAGCGGATTCCTTGGGGATCTCACCGCAACGGACTTGATCGCACAACAGCGCGAGGATGCCGAAATCCGCGCAATCATCGAAAACCTCGAAGGACGCATTTCTCCCATACCTCGACGCCTTTCTCGCAGTCTCTCGCCCTTCTGCCTTCGAAGTGGTGTCTTGTATAAGAAAAACTCGAACAGCAACGGCAAACCCTACCTTCTCGTCATACCTACTTACATTCGCAACGACATTCTTCTTGCCTGCCATGACGAGCCCACATCTGGTCACTTAGGCTCCTCACGAACTCTCGCCAGAGTTCGACAGGCGTACTACTGGCCTAAACTTTCTACATCGGTAAAGCACTACGTCAAGAGTTGTCGTGAATTTCAACGCCGCAAATCCCGGCCACTGAAGCCCGCGGGGCTGCTGCAACCGATGGCACCACCCAGGGCACCATTCGATCAAATAGGAATGGATTTACTCGGACCTTTTCCATTATCATCCGCCGGGAACAAGTGGATTGTAGTCGCCACAGACTACTTAACCAGATACGCCGAGACAAGGCCTCTACAGCGCGCTTGGGCTGCCGATGTTGCCCAGTTTTTTATAGACCAGATCGTTCTTCGAC